>NW_016107644.1:777251-779406 GCF_001604975.1 Cebus imitator
ACAAATGATTTGTGTAGGTGATTTTTTTCATGTCATTATATATAAAGGAATAAAATCATGGAAAAAGTATTCACTAACAACTGTGTTATTATGAGTTTTACGAGTTTTATGTACCAACAATAAATTAAGATGTTCAACATCTTTGGAATTAATCATATGGTTGCTCACTTTTAATCAATTCGTATGGTGAGTCATGTTATTTGATTCTCCAATTATTAAACCCTCACTGAATTCCTGGAGTCAACTCTGCTTTGTCCTGTTGTGGGGTTCTTTTGTTTTGTTTTGGATCCTGTTTTCTGATATTTATGGTGCTTCTAACATATTTACGTAGCTATTGTATTCATAGGTGAGATTAGTATTTTTCTCGTGTCTTCTTTGTACTGTTTTGGTTTTATTATAATTCCACCATCATTAAAAGTGATCTGGAAGATTTCTTCCTTTTCTCTGTTTTCTGAAACAGTAAAAGCAGTGTCATAAAAATGTAACCTTACAGAGTTTAAAGAATCCATCTTTGAAACTGTCCGGACCTGGTCCTTTTATGGGTTTGCTCGTTTACTTTATATGCTTAATTCTATATTTTTACTTATGTCATCAGCTTGAGTATTATCTTTTGAGCCCAACAATGTAATATGGAAACACCAGAATAGACTTTCTCCACGCTCCTCTCTAAACAGCGCTACTCAGTGAGCTTCTCTCTCTCACCCTGTTAGCTCTATTGGTTATAGTACTTCTACACTGACATGATTTATCATGTTTGCCTTCTATTGTAGAGCCGTTATTCCCACCCTTATTTTGTTCTTAAAACTGCAGTGGAACACATTCAGTTTTTACGTCTGTCCTTCTGTTGCGGTTTCTCTCCTTACCCACCAAAATAACATTCCTTGATCTTTGACCGTACAAAAATATCTGCCTCTTGCTCTGATATCTGAATGTTTTCAGTTGAGAAAAAAACATTTTTTGAAGATTTCGTAGGAATGGTTTTTTTGAATAATTTTTTGGAGAAGGCTGAGGCTAGCTAGAATTTTTATCTCCCTTTACGAGTGTCTTGGTATATTTACCTACACGCTCAAAGGATTCATTTGTGATGATCAAACTCCAGTAATTTTACTAGTCTAGTCTGTATCTTGGCGTGGAGTGTTCTAGATGGTCCTTTTCCCTTGGAATATAGTGAGGCTTTTTGCCTTTAGATTTGAGTTTTATTTCAGAAAAAATGTTCTTGAATTAGGCTGCGTACTGTGTCTCTCCTGTTCTTGACGAACACAGCGCTGCTGCTGCTTGGTCATTTTTTGTTGTTAGTATCTATTATTTCCTCCCTAATCACTTAGGCTCTTGGCTTAGTTCAGTTTTCCTTCAAGTTGCTTTCTCAGCCATACCCATTGTGTGCCTCCCACCTGTCCCCAGGAGCATTGGTTTGTTTTCGTGCTGCTTCCAAACTGGCATTCATTTTGGCGATGGAAACATTTTCCCCTCAACTGCCTCTCTGATTCTGCCAGCCGCAGTTTCCTTCACCTCTTTGTGCTCCTCCTCCATGGATTTCCTGAGCTCCTTGGGCTCTGACTTAGCTCTTTGTTTTCCCGTCAGTTTCTCTGAATTCACGGTGATTGGTCAGCTAATGATTCTCAGGCCCTCAGCCACAGTTTGACAACCCTTCAGCTTCCAGTTGCTTCCTTTTTTTCCCTCCTTTTTTCTTGTTGTGCTCTGTCTACACCCTGCTCAATTTCCTTTGTGAAAACTAACCCTTTTATGAGGTGAGTCCTGTTAAAGGGTGACCTGCTTCTCCTGATCATCTCAGGTTTTCCTGGTGTTAGCAGAGGAAATCCTGTAACCTGGGCAGCCCCTCGCTTCTGGGCCAGCAGGAGGGTTTGTCACCTGGTACTTTACAAGCTGCTCTTGGCCGGAGGTGCTTTAGGGAGGATCCAGGTGTGAGGCTGTTGGGTCACGTGTGACTTGGGTGCAAGGGAGATGGAGATGGGGTGACTTAGGGACCCACACGCAGGCTTCCAAGCCCCCTGTCTCATCTGTTTGTTTCTTCTCTTCCTTCTCATAACTTGATGAACTTTATCTCTTTTTTGGTAGGAAAACACGTTTTTATAGAATCAGTCTTCCTTCCTAAATTAACAGCATCCATATGTTAAATTTTTTTTTTTTTTTTTTT
>NW_016107644.1:779959-786879 GCF_001604975.1 Cebus imitator
TTAATTTTCAGTGGAGTTGGAGTTTCACCATTTTGGCCAAGCTGGTCTCGAACTCCTGACCTCAAGTGATCCTCCTGCCTCAGCTTCCCAAAGTGCTGGGATTACAGCCATGAGCCACCTCACCCAGCCTCTTCTGCTTTGTTTTATGCAAGGAGGGGTCAAGGAGGCAAAAGGGGGCTGAGTGAGAGTACAACTGGAAGCAACACTTTTGTTCCTGGAGTTGAGGCTCCATCTCTGAGGTGGTGATGTTGGGAAATGGTGCCTTTAAGAGGAAATTAGGTTGTTAAGAGGGATCAGTGCTTTTCTCAAGAGAGTGAGTTCTCACTCTTGCAAAACTGGATTAGTTACCACGACAGTTATGATGCTTGTTGTAAACAGAAGCTGCCTTTTGGTTTTCTGTCATGTGATGCTGTCTGCCATGTGATGACACAGGACGAGGCCCTTACCAGATGCAGCTGTCTGATCTTGAACCTTCCAGCCTTTAGAGCCATGAGCCCAACAAACCCCTTATCTTTGTAAATTACCCAGTCTCAGATGTTCTGTTACAGCAACAGCAAATGGACTAAGACAGCCACCACTAATGAAACTCCAACCACTGCCCAGGAAAGGCTGAAAGGGGAGCAGCCCCCTGCAAAGATTCCAAGCCATGAGCAGCCCTCCCATTCCATCACAGGACATCAAGGGTGCTGTGATATCTTGGGATGGCCTAAAAAGGGGATTGACCTGCAGCAGGAATCCTGCTCTACAATGCTCGTGAGCATTAACTATCCTTTATCAATTGGAATGCAAGGAATTAAATATGATTGCCTGTTAAGTTTGGGCCCATAGCTAATGAAACCATAAAATATGTCATTGATTAGAAGAACGTTTCCAAAAGGTTAGTTTGTTTTTCTTTTGTAATCAACTGTATAGACCATAAAGTTCAGGGAAAACACCAGTTCTTAACGTGATTTCTTAAGACTCTTGCTCAGGAAAACTCCATCTCGAATATCCCAAAATACATACCCGGGTGTTCTCTCTGCTATCTCCAGGGTGGGCCTCCATGACAGATGATGAACTAGAGGCCTAATATTTACGCATCCTAATATGTGTGAGGTTTTGTGAGGAATGATGCGTGGCTTCTTGTCCCCAGGGAACTCCTTAGAATATTCAGGGTCAATACTGCAACAATGTGAAAAATAAACAACCCTGCTCCAGGTGGTCAGAGGGAGGCTGAGAATCATTCAGCCAGTGGTGGTCTAGGAATTCGTGATAATAAAACCCAAGGCCACTCCTGTACCATTGATCAAATAAATGTTCGTTTCATGCCAAAAATACGTCAAAGCTTTTTAAACAGAGGTTTCTGTACAACAACCTCCGAAATTTGTTGTTGTCAGTTCTATGGTGAGTCTTATTTTCCACATGATGACATGTCAGCATGGAAAGGGTCATTACTGGCCAGGCGTGGTGGCTCACGCCTGTAATCCCAGCACTTTGGGAGGCCGAGGCAGGTGGATCATCTGAGGTCAGAAGTCCAAGACCAGCCTGACTCACATGGAAAAACCTCGTCTCTACCAAAAATATAAAATCAGCTGGGTGTGGTGGTGCATGCCTATAATCCCAGCTACTTGGGAGGCTGAGGCAGGAGAATTGCTCGAACTGGGAGGTGAAGGTTGCGGTGAGTGGAGGTTGTGCCATTACACTCCAGCTTGGGCAACAAGAGGAAAACTCATCAAAAAAAAAAAAAAGAAAAAAAAAGGAAAGCTTCATTCCTTCACTGGAGTCACCCAGTTGTTAAATGGTACAATTGGCACCCAAATCTGGTCCGGCAGCTCCCAAGGTGTGTGTCCACAGTGTGTGAGGTGCGATGTTCCAAGCCACGCTTGAAGAGGGACAAGCATCTAAATAAACTGTTTCTGCAGAGAGCTGCCCTGGAGAAGCTGGTCTGGGAGGGTAGCTGACCTCCTTAGCACCTATATTAGTCTATTCTCATGCTGCTAATAAAGACATACCCAAGATTGGGTAATTTTATAAAGGAAAGAGGTTTAATCAACTCACAGTTCCACGTGGCTGGGGAGGCCTCACAACCATGGCAGAAGGCACAGGAGGAACGGAGGCATGTCTTACAAGGCGGCAGGCAAGAAGCTTGTGCTGGGGAACTCCCATTTATAAAACCATCAGATCCCCTGAGACTCATTCACTACGACGAACAGCATGGGGGAACCACCCCCATGATTCAGTTATCTCTGTCTGTGCCCTTGACATGTGGGGATCATTACAACTCAAGGTGAGATTTGGGTGGGGCCACACCCAAACCGTATCAGGACCTGCCCCAGTCCTGTGTGCTGTGAGGTCCTCAGGTGTGGATGGGCAGAAGGTTATTCTGGCAATGCAGATTAGAGACAGCTAACAATATGGACTCTCACAGGTCAGATCCTTCTTCCCAGAGACAGCAGAAGCCATTGCAGTTTTTATGTTGCCTTTCTTGGTCCCAAGGGGAAGGAACACAGGAGGACCCAGACAATGGTCAAACAAGCCGTGTCTCTGAGGAGAGAAGGTCAGGAGGACCACGGTATGAGGTGATCAAACCCTGGGCTGGGACTGCAAATCTTTTGTGGAACAGAGTGTTCACATAAAGACAAAAACAAGCCAGGTGCAGTGGCTCATGCCTGTAATCTCAGCACTTTGGGAGGCCGAGGTGGGTGGATCCCCTGAGGTCAGGAGTTTGAGACCAGCCTGGCCAACATGGTGAAACCCTATCCCTACTAAAAGTACAAAAAAATTAGTTGGGCGTGGTGGTAGGCACCTGTAGTCCAGCTACTCATCAGGCTGAGGCAGGAGAATTGCTTGAACCCAGGTGGCACAGGTTACAGTGAGCCAAGATTATGCCATTGCACTCCAACTTGGGCAAGAAGAGTGAAACTTTGTCTCAGGAAAAAAAAAGACAAAAACAAACACAAAACAAACGTGGCAGAAGTCATAGGAAAGAGAGAAACACAGAGATAAGGATAAGAGAAAAGCCAGCACCGTGGCTGATGGCTGGTTAGACATGGAGAATATAGGACTAGCAGGCGTTGACACTGGTGGCCTGAAAGAGCGCAGGCTACAACAAACTCCTGTTCTCAGCGGGCACGTCATTTGTCCACGGCAGACTTTACAGGAAGGAAACAATGCTGGGAGGCAGGAAAACTTGAGGTAAAACTCACAGTGATTCTGATGATTCTGATGCTGGTGATAGTGTGGTGATGGTGATGGTGATGGTTTGTATCTTAAACTGCCTATATATAGGTAATAAAATTTTGTTTAAAATTTAAAACAAAATTTTATTACGTATAGGCAGTTTAAGATACACACTTTTCTACAAATGTATTTACCGTTCTTTCTGTTTTGCTCTTAAAGACTTTGCTTCCTCTGAGATGAGGTAAATAGTGTCCTATGCTTTGTTTTATTCTAAGCTTCATGATTTTATTCTATTTTTATTTTCGCTATCAGAATTTTAACCTTCTAGTAATTCTGGTGTGCACCATGAGTAAGGCTTGGATTTTGTTTCTATGGAAATGTTGAAGCCTCAAATTTTCCTTGCTGTTTATCAGATAAACCATCTTCCTCCCTTGAAACTGTCCATTTACTTAGATCTGGTTCTGGGAGATTTCCTCCTGTCTGTCTGCATCCTCGTCCCCACCATCATTACACTCCACAATTGTTCTGAATAAAAATACAACTTGTATTTGACATGAAAATCCCTTTTCCATTATTCTCCGCCCCACCCCGACTTTTTTTTTGGCAATATCTATTGGCTGTTCTTGGTAATGTGTTTTTCTGGTAAATTTGAGTATCTTTCTGCCAGGCTGTAGAAGTGGTCTGATAGGGTTTTCACTGAGGTTACATGAAGCCGGGTGGATGTGTCTGGGTCGGGCCGGAGAGCTTTGCTGCGTCTGTGGAGCGTCACCCTCCTTCCGCACTTGGTGTGGCTGCTGGAGGCTGCTGGGGCCGTACGTGCCCCCTCGTCTTCCTTCTGAGACCAGCCGGGGCTGCCCTCACAGCAGGCCCGTCATGTCAGTGTGAGTAGGGACAAGTGAGTAGGGACAAGCACGGCCTGGAGAGCCCTGAACCCCCGTTCCTCCGGACCTTCTGTGGCTCCTTTCTAGGGGCAGACACTACCCTGTGGGCCCCTCCTCCCATGGCCTGCTCGTGTCTCCTGGATTTAGGGCATGAGCAAGCAGGTGACCTGGGGCTCATCTTCTTCTTTCACAAACATGGTGGGTGTTCTACAGCTTTATGCATAATTTATTTTATTTATTTATTACTTTTTTGAGACAGAGTTTCGCTCTTGTCGCCCAGGCTGGAGTGCAGTGATATCTCGCTTGGCTCACCGCAACCTCCGCCTGCTGTCAAGCCATTCTCCTGCCTCGGCCTCCGGAGTAGCTGGGATTTCAGGCAGTCGCCACCATACCTGGCTAATTTTTCTATTTTTAGTAGAGACGGGGTTTCACCATGTTGGCCAAGATGTTCTCCATCTCCTGACCTTGTGATCCACCTGCCTCAGCCTATCAAAGTGCTGGGATTACAGGCTTGAGCCACCGTGTCAGGCCTATTTATTTTTTTGAGATGGAGCCTCGCTCTGTCACCCAGGCTGAAACGCAGTGGCAGCCATCTCGGCTCACTGTAACCGCCGCTGCCTGGGTTTAATCCATTCTGCCTCAGCCTCCAAGTAGCTGGGATTACAGGTCTACACCGCCACACCCAGCTGATTTTTGTATTTTTAGTAGAGATGGGGTTTCACCATGTTGGCCAGGCTGGTCTCGAACTCCCAATGTTAAGTGATCCACCTACCTCGGCCTCACAAAGTGCCAGGATTATAGGCATGAACCACTGAGCCCAGCCTTTATGAGTATTTTTAGAAGTTAATCCCAGCAGCATTCCTGGTAGAGAGCTAGTGACCCATGGCAACTGATGAGAAAACCGGGGAGGAGAAGATCAAGCACGTCCAGGGTCACCTGGCTGGAGGCTGGCCGAACCAGGACCTGGACCTGCCTGTCTCTGAGGCCGTCTCTCACTTGCTGTGTTACACGTTTGCACCGAGTGCTGGGCCATCAGGAAATAGTCGGATTCCATGGACAGCTCTGCCTACAGCTGTGTGGTTACCTGTGGGAGCCCAGCTGACCGGGCTGCTGACAGTTGGCTGGTCTTCTTGGATTGGATGTACGGGTCTCCCTCCTGCTCTGAGTCTCAGTTGACATCCAGGAAGTGTCTCCACCCAGCCGATTGTCTCATCAGCAAATGAGCACCCGGCAGGGTTTGTGTCCTGCAACCTCTGCGCAGGCGCCACTCTCCCTGTGGGTCCCGCGCTCTGTCGTGCCTGTTTCTTCACCCAAGATTCAGTGAGAGCATGGGCCCAGCATTCTGCAGTCCTGACCATCAAGGACCTTCTGTGACTGCAGATAACGGGAAGCTGCCCTTTCTGTGAGAACTCTTTACCATGTAGGAGGGCATTTTTCTGTCTTCCTAGAAGTGTCTTCAAAATCCAGTTTTCATTTCCCACCCACTTCTCTTTCTCTAAGAGACTTTGATACACAGGAGCTTTGAAGAAGAAAGCCACCTGTTTCTCCGGGACGAGATTTCTTAATCTGAGCTGTGTGTACATCTTCCGTGAGATATTCTTACACGTTTTTGATCACCACAGTGATGTTAAGTATTCAGTCTAGTGAACCTTCTGATTTTCATTAACTTTTCTTCTTTTCATTTTGAAGTAGGTGTCAGATTGGGCGTGGAGTAGGAGGGGGCTGTGTTTCCTGGAACAAGCTGAAGTTAACTTTGGGCAGACTCCTGCATTGATAAGCTCGCAGCTAAAAAATTGGCTCCCAATCCCCTGCAGTCTCCAATTATTGCAACGCCAATGCGATAGAAAAGAGCTGCAGGGGTCTCTGGCAGCTCAAAATCAGTCCGCATTGAAATGGGAATAGATGCACCAGCTAGGTATTAGAAAGCCAAGTTCTCAGGCTGAGGAAAACGAAAATTCCCTTCTCTGTCAAATCCGTCAAATTACTCAACCGAAGGGAGATGCCAACCTCTCAGCTCCTCTCTCTTCAGTCATCTGCAGGGGCAGGCGGCCAGTTGTTCTGGACCTAGCACCCCTGCCCACTACTCACAGACGCCCAGCCGGCTCTGGCCACCTGCACACCTTTCAGGGAAGGAAAAGGTGGAAAGGTCAAGCTCTGCTCCAACAGCCCTGAAACTTCCCCATTTCCTGGCCCTCCCAGACAACACTGGTGGAGAGGAGGCTTGCCTGCTGCTGGAGCTCACCTTGTGAATAAATAATGAGCCGGTAGATGATTCCGCCCTGTCCGCTTCAGCTTCTGCAGCTCCCCGACAAACAGAACTCTGATTGTGATGGGAGAGTTTTTGCTTTGTTTTTGAGTTTCACGTCATTAATATTTTTTTCTCTCTAAACTTACTGTCATTGAGACTCTGGATGTTCAAAGATTTCTCTGTGAATCAATTTATAGCATATGTAATATAATCAGAGACAGAGGTAGGGGGAGCCTCTGCAATCTGCCAGTCTAATCCCACAGTTAATAGGTCAGGAAACTGAGACCCAGAGAGAAGACCTGGTCTGCCCAAGGTCACCCACGGACTCAGAGGCTAAGCTGCAGCTTTTTAGCATTGCACAAATAAGGGCCAAGCATGTCTTCTGATATAGCATAATCCATCTGTCCATCCAGCCACCCATCCAGCCATCCATCCATCATCCATCTTCCATCTCTCCACCATCCATCCATCATCCATTCATCCATCATCTATCCACCATCCATCCATCCATCCATCCTTGCATCTACACATCCATCCATCCATCCATCCATCCATCAACTATCCACCATCCATCCATCCTTGCATCTACACATCCATCCATCCATCATCTATCCACCATCCATCCATCCATC
>NW_016107644.1:787084-797816 GCF_001604975.1 Cebus imitator
TCCACCATCGATCCATCATCTATCCACCATCCATCCATCCATGCATCCATCCATCCATCCATCCTTGCATCTACACATCCATCCATCCATCCATCCATCATCTATCCACCATCCATCCATCTATCCATCCTTGCATCTACACGTCCATCCATCCATCCATCAATCCATCATCTATCCACCATCTATCTGTCCATCCATCCATCCATCAATCCATCATCTATTCACCATCCGTCTGTCCATCCATCCTTGCATCTACACATCCATCCTTCCATCCATCATCCATGTATCACCATTCACCCATCTATCAATCCATACATCCATTTATCCATTCAACATTCAACATCCATCCATCTGTTCATCCTTCCAACAGCTGAGAGAGGTGTGCTGTCCCTGTGATTGCATATGGGTAGGAATGAATATTAATATATATATATATATATATTATATATCTTCTATTGGGATTGCAGGGACTGCAGGAGAGAGGATGGGTGAAAGTCACCTAATTGGAAGCCATTGTTGGCTGGGGGTGGGGGTGAGCAGGGCTGTGCATGTGCTGCAGGCACCGTAAGCCTAAGGTCAGAATCCAGTTTAAAGAGTTCATTGAGTGCAAAGTTGAGGATGAGCCCCCCCCCCCCCCCCGGGAAGTGCAGATTCCAAAGCGTAGAAGGTTGGGATCGCTTACATAAACACAGTTCAGGGAAGAGAATTTCAACACCCTTCTACTTAAGGCTTAATGTGTGGTTACAACAGTCTGATTAGTCAAGGTAGTGTTTTTCTTTCAGAAAAGGCATATTTAACATTCTACACTGAAGATGTGACAGTCGTGGGGTCTTGAGCGCCGTCTGGTCTGAACTGGGTACAGGGCAATAAAGAACACCGTGAATCCATAGCAAAGTCCTGGATTGGAAGGGGGAGGCCTGGTACAAGAGCAATGAGGAAGAGGGTTCATCTGTAATCTAAGAAGTGGAATTCCAAGCATACTGTATAACTGTCTCTAGGGCTTAGCCTCTCCCTTGGCATAATACGTATAGAGGGTCCTGATATTTTCTTTCTTTTATAGCACACACCTTATAAACTGGGGATGCAGTTAAGGATGAGTGTCATTTGGTGGGATGGTCAGAGGCTGAAGTTGGGCTGAGAAGCTTAAAGAGGAGGGCCTTTGGAGCCAGAACGATGAGGAGGGGCAGGCTTTTCATTGGGGTGGGAGCTCAGAGCAATCAAAACATCCCTCTGAAAAGACAAAAAAATAGGACTCTTCTGCACATACAGAATGAACACTCCTCCAAGATTAACTTACCTCACTGAACAGGGAGCTGCTGGCAGGAGAGTGAACCCCGTTCAAAGGAGAATTTGAGGAACAGGTGCGTACAGCGTAAGCCAGAAAGGCGAGCTGAAATAAGGTTGCTCCGTGAAAGGCAAAGCTGGTTGCTATCCTCCAGGGCAGTGAAGTCATCGCCTGCAGGGTTATCGTCTTCACCAGATAGAAGTCATTTGCATCTTTGCCAGGCAGAAATCCACAACTTGACCAGTAATTTCAGAGTCTGGGAACTAATCAGTAGGAAAGGAGCGTCCCTAAAGGACCAACTCATGCCTGCGTGGGCTGCTAGACAGCACCCCCAGTGGCGTCGCAAGCCAGCCTTTTGCTTTTCTCCAGGTCTTGGATGACTTTTTTTAAGCAGAGACAGACTCTGGAGTTGGAGTGTCATGTTCACATCTCACCTTTGCCTCTAGCAGGTGGCTGTGGGACTGCCCCTTCTCCCTGCTCTGAGCTGGGCTTGCTCATCCGAGAATGAGTACAGGGGGTAGGGATGGTCATTGTGCATACATTGTAGGTCAGTCCCGAAGATTGAATGAAGTCTGCGTATGAAGTGCCTGGCCCAGCCACAACTCAATAAGTGTCAGGAATAATTACAGCAACATTTGAATATTAATGTAGGCAAGTCTCAGCATCACGAAGACTTCAAATAGCCACTGGCTTGACGCCAAAGCTACTGAAAAGGCCGTGATGGGAGAAGGGTGGTGAAGGGCATCGATTCCCATTTATAGAATGAATTGATGAAAACTAAGAGCTGGTGGGGAGGCAGCCACCATCTCTACTCCGGAGACTGGGGCTTCTGGCAGTAATGCTTGGTTTGAGCAGATTTGAGTGGTCAGATGTGTGCTTGACAAGACATGGTAGGCATCTGGGATGAGGAGGAGCCAGAACCCACAGAGTGTCAGGGGACAGGCAGGCAGGAGACCATGTGGGGCGCGTGGGGCTGGGTGGCCTTCCTACCACCCTGTCCTATCCGGGCCTCTGCTCTCAGGGAGTCTTTGTTCTGGGACCCGTGCACGGGACCTCATAATCTCCAGGGCATGAGATCTGCCAGGATGCAGCTCACTGGGCATTCTGGGCTCCCAGTGGCAGCACCTGGTCACCCTTGCCATCCGTCGGTGTTTCTGCCTTCCAGTTCACCTCTCAGCCGCATGCTGTCTGACACTGGGCTGGAGCCCGGGCATCCCGTCCACTCAAATCTCTGTGATTTGGAAGGCAGCCCGTCTATTCTAAGCAACCCAATGTCTCCCCGATCCTGCCAGCATCACCTGAGGCCCTCGGTGCACGCGTGCTGAGTCAGGCTGCCCTGATGGCACTCTGGATGCAGGGAAGCTGAGTGCCACCCTTGCTGATGGGTGCCACACAGTCCTGCTCTCATCCTGTGAGGAAAGCAAGCCCAGCTCCTGCCTGATGGGGCATCCACCCTTCATCCCTGGAGCCTGAGACACAAAGCAAGGCAGAGCTGCCCAACCTGCCTTCCCTCCGACCAGAGGGGCAGGTTCTGTGACCCTGTCTGTCCTGCAGGACAGCCTGGGAGAAGCCTGGTGCTTGCTTTCCCTCTCTTTGAGCCCACAGCACTGGACCTGGAGGAGACATTCATCAGGCATCCCTCCTGGCTGTCTTCCCTGTCACCTGTAAACCTAGGTGCTTGCTGGCTCTGGCAAGAGGACCCTGGCAGTCTTGGTTCATTTGGGCAGCTAGAGCAAAATACCCTAAACTGAGGGCTGGAAGTCCAAAAACAAGACACCAGGTTCAGGTTCAGATGTGGTGAGGGCTTCCTGCTTCAGGGATGCGGCCTTCTTGCTGTGTCCTTATGTGGGGGATGAGCAGACAGGCTCCCAGAGCCTCTTTAATAAAGGTTTGAATTCCCATTGATGAAGAATCCACCCTTACCACCTAAGCTTCCAAAGGCCCCATCTCTTAAGACTATTGCACTGGGGATTAGGTGTCAACAAAAGAATCTAGTGGAGATGCAAACATTCAGACCACAGGAAGGGCTGTTTGAGCCTGGTATTAGGGCTCTGCAAAAGACACAGCAGCTTTGGGCTTCTGTTTGCTGCAGGAAAGCAGTTAATGCTGGAACTGGGTGTCTGCAGCATCCAGCAAGGCTCAGAGGAGCAGTCTCTGGACTCCGCTCCAGAAATGGAGCCCAGGCTCCACCAAAGCCAGCCCCACCGTGTCATGCCTCCACCTTACTCATCTTACTCCACCTCCTTACTGCGGCAAGGAGGAGGGAGCAGCAGCTGAGACGTGGCTTGGAGAACTGATCTGCCCACAGCTGAGACATGGCTTGGAGAACCAACCTGCCCACAGCTGAGACGTGGCATGGAGAACCAACCTGCCCACAGGTGAGACGTGGCTTGGTGAACCAACCTGCCCGCAGCTGACACGTGGCCTGCAGAACCAACCTGCCTCTGCGGCTGCGACCCAAGCATCTGGATGCTGTTCTGTGGCCACAACTGGCTCCCGACACCCAGGAAGGTGGAGACTGGGGTCTGGAAGGTTCCACAGCTGGGCTCACCAGCAATGGCTGCTATGGAGGCAAGAGGTGGTGTCAGGGATGTGGCCCATTCCGCCTCCAGGACCTTAGAGGCAAGTGGGTCTGGGAAATGCCACTTTCCAGCTTTTGGACTCTACGGCCTCCCAGGCACATGAGAAGGAGCTGAAGGATGCTGGCACTGACCCGCCTACCTGCCAACCCGCCATGCCCAGGTAAGTCCCCCTGTCTGTCAGGTGTGGCCTCACGTGGCTTCCCTCCTTTCCTTCTGTGTTCATTTATCAAAATGCCAACACCCATTCCATGGTAATCCCCGTCTTGGGCACGCAGCCTCAGAACAGCAAGGAAGGGT
This sequence comes from Cebus imitator, assembly GCF_001604975.1. Classification (NCBI taxonomy): domain Eukaryota; kingdom Metazoa; phylum Chordata; class Mammalia; order Primates; family Cebidae; genus Cebus; species Cebus imitator. The sequence continues at coordinate 791,249 of NW_016107644.1, forward strand.
GTGCCTCTGCAGCTGCAGAGCCAGCATCCCTGAGCAGCGAGTCCCCCATACCTGTCCAGATGAAGAGCCTGGCGCTCCTGTGGGAGACCTCATTTGGCCAAGGTCACAAGCCAGTTAAGCGCAGGAAGTGGGTGGTCCTGGTTTCCCTGAGAGCAGGGTCCTTGTGTTTCTGCTGTGTTGGTCCAAGCCATGGGCTTGGGTTTCTCTCTGGGTTCAGCCCAGTCTGCACCAGCTCCCGTTGGAGTGGGAGATGCCTTCAGTCCTTTGCTGAATGAGAGAGGGACTGGCATGTCCCTCATCCTGTGCCCTGGGGAATTCAGGCCAACAAAGTGGGTCAGGGATACCTCTCCTTCAGATGCCCAAAGACCCCAAGGCCTAAGCATCCCGTCCCCCATGACTCAGGCTCAGTCTCCCAAGAGCCCCTTATCCCCGAAGCCCAGACTCCAGGGACGGGAGAGAGTGCAGCTGCTGTGTGTCCTGGCAAGGGGCTCAGACACCCAATTCAAATTCCCTCCAGTCCTCGGGCGACAGGCGGGCGGCCCTTTCTTCTGCAGAGGGAAACCTTGGAATTGGGATGCAGGCAGAGCAGGTTTGAATTCTGACTCAGCCATGTTTCCTCTGTGACTTTGGATGGGACTGCTTAACTTCTGGAGGCCTCCATTTCCACCCCTGTAAACTGGAGGAGAATTTGACAACTTCCATGTAGGATTCTGTGTGCTCTGTGAAACAGTGCAAGAGCGTCCAGCATGGTCCCTGGCTCAGGGCAGTGCCCACTTGGAGGGGGGTGTCCAGCATGGTCCGTGGCTCAGGGCAGTGCCCACTTAGAGGGGGGTGTCCAGCATGGTCCCTGGCTCAGGGCAGTGCCCACTTAGAGCGGGGCTGCCCTTGGCATTGGCTCCTGATCCCCATGCCCCTGTATTTCCCTGAATAGAAGCAAGGGCTGTGGGAGCAGGTAGTGCTGGTGCTTTGGAAGAGGAAGGAACCCGGCGCAGGGGAGCCTGGCCAGAGGCTGCAGGTCCAGTGTTGAGTCCCACAAGGCCCTCCTGCCCCTGTGGCCACCTCCTCCTGGCAGTCGTGCACAAGGTATGGCCAGGCGGAGACTCAGAGGAACAGAGATGAGTCCTGGCTCCACCCTCAGCTTCCCCCCATTCTTCCCAGTGTGTGGACCTTCCAGGGGAAAGCTAAGGCAAGCAGAAGTGCAGATTCGAGGCCCAGAGAGCCGTGGGGACTGGGGGCTGCCTTGACGCTAGAGAACCATGGAGGCGGCCACCTCCGTGACACCTGCAGCTGGAGAACCTTCCAGTCCACCCAGGTGTGCTCCGCCCTCAGGCTCTCCCCAAACCTCTGCAGAGGCCTCCGAAATACTCCCTCATCGAGACCAAGTAAAATGAGGTGCTTGTGGCCCAGTGGGAGGGGGCACAGAAGTAAACCCCAGAGCTGGCAGGCGACCTACATGTGAGCTGCGGGACAACTCGGCCATCTGAACAGCAAGCAGGAGCCACCTGGGTGCTCATGTTCAGAGGACTCAGGCCTGGCCTGAGTGGTGGGCTTCCACCTAGCTGTTCCAGGAGGACTTGGGTGTTTCTGGGCGTTTCCCCACAAGTGAAAGACTGATACCCCGATTCTGTTGTCTAGCGAGGCCCCTGCTTCCCTGCTGGTGATTACAGGGCAGGAGGCGTTAGGCTTGGGAACAAGCTGGTCCTGGATGCAGAGAATATTTCATAGATTGGGAGACAGTGGCTGCATCCAACCAAATCCAAGGGACAGTGTGCCCAGGCCCCTGCCTCGCTGGGCACTTGTGATGCCTTCTTGCAGGTGTGCCTTGCAAGCAGTCCAATTCCAGAGCATCGGCCAGGCAGGAGGGGGGCACAAGGGGACCCGGTGCAGTCATGGGAGCCTTCCGATCCCACCGCGTGGGTGTGATTTCTGAGGCATGTCACGTCCCAAGCAAGTTGAATGCTCAGTCTCCTGCCATGGTGTTGACACCCTGGTGTTTGTGCTCTGCCAGATGTGAATAGATTTCCCAACAGTGCTTTTGCTGTTGCCATATTTTGCCACTATTGAGGTTTTCTGATGTCGATCTTAATTGCATAAAAAGGAAGGGGGAGAAAAGTTGGGATCAGACGTCCACGTCTTCCAAACGCGAGCAGCTACAGACTCTCCTGTGAGCACAAGGCCTTCATGCGGGCTTGTTTTTATGAAGGCTGCTCCTTACTGTGCCATGCTTGTGAATCCAAGTTGGCATGGTGCCCCAGAAGAGGGCAGGAGGAAAGTGAGGAACGTGCAGATGGATCTAGCTCTGGGAGCCTTGGGAAAGTTGGTTGTTTTCCTGTTTCCTCATCTTCACTATGGGAATTGAATTGTGGTGGTGAGAAGTTAGTGCAGTGGCTGAAGGGCTGAATATGCAGGTGTACAGGACGGGAACCTTCCCACAGCCTTTCTCTGTGCCTGTGTGGGGAGACCCCTGGGACCCACTGCTCACCCCCGGAGCTGCTCAGCCGCTGCCCTCCTGACTTCGGGAGCTGGTGTCCCAGGACTCTGAAAACAGAGCTGCAGGTGCTCAGGGGTGCACAGTTGGCTCTGTTGAACGCGTTCTTCTTTCTTTCTGAGCTTCCGTTTCCTTGTCCTTCAGATGATTCCAGGACTTGGCCAGGATGGCCTAAATGTTCCCATCAGCTTGGCTGGGGCGTGGGCAGGCTTCTTCCTGACTCACGACCCCTGACCTTCCTTCCTGCTTTTTCTGCTTCTCATACACCTCAGTATCCCCTGAGCCCTGACAGGGCAAAGTTGAGCCAGTCTTTGTCCCCATCTATATGTAATCCATGTTTCCCTGCTGTTATGAACAAAGTTCACTCCTCTCCACTTGCATGTTGAAGGTCTAGCTTCCAGTGTGACTACATGTGGAAATTGGGCCTTTAAGGAGAAAATTAAGGTTAAACTTAGTTCTAAGATTGGGAACTTAACTTGATAGGACTGGAGTCCTTATAAAAAGAGACATCAGAGCTTTCCCTCTGCTACATGAGGACACAGTGAGAAGGCTGCCACCTAAAAGCTGGAAAAAGAGCCCTTGTCAGGAACCAAATCAGCTGGAACATTGATCGTGGACTTATCAGCCTCCAGAGCCTGAGGAAGTAACCATGCAGTGGTCATTGGTTATGCAGCCCTGGCAAGCACACGCCCACATTTCCCACTGCTGTTGCCTCCTCTTCCTAACAGCTTCCTACCTGTGTCTCTCATGCACTTCGTGAGTTGGAACCCACAAGCCACACAGGAAGCCCTATGTAAGTGATAGCTCCTACTGTGTAACTGCTGTCATTGTTTATTATTTATTTATTCATTCATTTTTTGGTGTTCAATATACATAACAAAAAATTTACCATCTTCACTGTTTTTGAATGTACAATCCAGTGGCATTTAGTACCTTCACATACAACCATCACCAACATCCATCTCCAGAACGTTTTTATCTTCCCAAACTGAGACTCTGTAGCCATCACACACTAACACGCCATCTCCCCCACCGCCCCCAGCACCCACCATTGTATTTTTTGTCTCTGTGAACTTGATTCCTCCAGGGACCTCACGTAAGTGGAATCGCAGTATTTTTTCTACCTCTGAGCATTGTGCTCTCCTGAAAAACAGCTCTTAAGGGGGTGAAGCTTTTGGGTGAGATCGCTTTTCTCTCCAGTCCCTGCCCCAAGAGTCCGTGCATGCTTCAAACACAGGTTTACCAAAGTGTTTTCTTTTTAGAGTCACTGTCTCAGCATGCCGAGGGACTGAGCTCCTTGAGGGAAGTGGGCACATCATCAAGGGAGAAAGAGGTTTTAGTGACTGACCACACACCCGCAGTTTTCAGACAGAGCCCAATTTGCTGTCTTGGATAACACTCATAGAAGTCCTGAGATGCAGGTACTCTCAGTCCACTGCAGGAGAGAAACTGAGGTTAACGAAGTATCCAAAATGTGTGGCCATTCAGGGCTAGGTCTGTGCCTTCAGTTTCTTGAAGCATTTGGAGGGGCTGGAATGAGCCACCTGGACATCTGTCCACATTATGCCTGATACCTGATGTGAATAAGGCAGTGAAAGGTGGTAGAGTTTCCAAAGGATGAAAAACTATATAGAATGCGATATAGTCTGTTCTCACATGACGCTAAAGATACTACCTGAAGCTGGCTAATTTATTAATGAAAGAGGTTTAATTCACTCACAGTTCCACATGGCTGGGGAGGCCTCAGCAAACTTACAATCATGGTGGAAGGTGAAGGGGAAGCAAAGCACCTTCTTCACAAGGTGGCAGGAGAGAAAAGAGTGAGCAAAGGAAGAACTTGCCAAATGCCTATAAAACCATCAACTCTTGAGAACTCATGCACTCTCAGGAGAACAGCATGGGGGAAATCACCCCCATGATCCAGGTTCCTCCCTCAACACCTGGGGATTACAATTCAAGTTGAGATTTGGGTGGGGACACAAAGCCTAACCATGTCAGATGCCTCACTGAGCCCTTGCAGAGTCCCGTCCAGCCCAGCATGCTGGGCAGTTAGGCCAAGGAGGTGGCATTTGGAACAGGCTGGAAGCTTTCCTGTGTGACAATGCTATTTTCTCTTCTGCAAAACAGGCAAGTGAGGAGGGGGAACCCATTGAGATCATGGATTTGCCATTCTGTGCACTGATGGAACATCCACTGCCCACAGCGTTTGTGCTTGGTGCTGGGTTGCTGAGGTATAGCCATGAATGCTCTCTGGCAGGGAGAGAGGCATGGGACCACCCAGAAAGGTGCACAGTGCATAGGCAAGCACTTTGCAAACTCCTGGAGCATGTACATCTGATGGATGTTCATTCCAAATTCAGGCAAACACTCCTTGTTCTGCTTTCCACTTTGACTTGAGCCCCTCTGAGCCCTGACTTCTGTCATTACAGCATCTTCCTGTGTGTGCTCTTTCTCTCTCTCCAAGGCTCTTTCTTTATGAATTTTAAAAGGACACAGATCTTCAAACAGAGGCTGCCCCTTTGAGCAAACAGATCCCAACCCCTGGACTCTGAAGCTGGGCCCAGTTCTCCTTTTCTCTGGGTTTCAGATCCCATTGCGAAGGGAGGGGTGGGTGCCAGGCAGTCCTCATGGTATCTGCCTGTCTGCTCCTGCCCTTGATGGACATCAGCTGTCAATCACAGAACTAGTTTCCAAAGAGCCATCATCTGTGTCTGCAGGGCCCTTCTGATTCAGGACCGGGGAAGCCAGGGTCAAGAGCATCAGTGCCTCTTCTCCCTTTCAAGGACGCTTCTGGGTATAAAGTTCTCTGAGATGCCTTACATGGATTCCAACCACTGCAAGATAACCATCATGTAAGTATTCTGATTGTTTTTCTTCCTCTCTGATAAGGTTTTGAAAGTAATAAAGAAAGATGCCCCAAGGAAACAAGATAACGGGATTAAAGTGAGAAGGAGAGAAGGCATTGTTTCTGAGATGCTCTGATGACCTGCAGGCGAATCCTTCCTTTTAATTGTCACTAAAAGGATTATACAATTTCCTCTTCAGATGTAAAGTGTTGTGACCAGCAGAGCGTAATTAAAGTGGATTCCAGAGGGAAAGACAGTGGCTCAGGTGGGCCTTAGAGAATCTGTCTTGGGACGAATCCCATTCTCACACTCCTGTAACACCCTTATCAGGAGGCTGGGAGACCAAGCTGGGGCTGTGGGACTAGGAGTAATTAAAATACCTTTAATTGGAAGACTCCATAATGCCTTCTGCAGCAATGGAGCATGATTACCATCCGTTCCTTGGTCCTCCTGTTGGGAGCCATTGGAAAGACAAGAATTCTTCTCTGTTGGGAGAGTGTTCAAAATGCAGCTTGATTGTGGCTCTGTCCAAGGAGATGTCCCTGATAGTGAGGGGAGGAGAACAACCATAGGAATTTCTCGGGCAGGTTGCGGGAGAGATGGCATGAAAGATGGGGTGGATGCCGGGGGTCGAGGCTGACGAACATAGACTAATGGTGGTGGAACCAAACATGTTGGAAGAGTGTATTACTTGTCTGTCTATTGCTGCAGCGTGAAATTATCAGAAACATAGTGACTTAAAATTATACAGATCTACATGCAAAATGGGTGGTCAGGGCTGCGTTCCTCCTGGAGGCTCAGGAAGAGGACCCATTTCATTGCCTTTTTCAACTTCTAGAGGTCACCTGTGTTCTCTGGCTCATGGCCCCTTCATCCTCAAAGCCAGCGGCATGCCATCCTCCAGTCTCTCTCAGACTGACTTCTGTTTCCAAGCACACATCTCTTCCTCTGACCCTCCTGCCTCCCTTGCATAAGGACCCTGGTTAACTTGGACCCACCCAGATAACCCGAGATCATCTCCCCATGTCCAGTTCCTTAATTGCACATGCAAAGTTCCTTTTGCCATGTAACGTGACATGTTCACATGTTCCAGGAATTGGGACACAGACGGGAACTTGGACTGGGATGTGGACTGGGACGTGGACTAAGACATGGACTGGAATATGGACTGGGAAGTGGACTAAGACATGGACTGGAATGTGGACTAGGATGTGGACTAAGACATGGACTGGAA
>NW_016107644.1:799239-861917 GCF_001604975.1 Cebus imitator
GTGGACTAAGACATGGACTGGAAGGTGGACTAAGACATGGACTGGAATGTGGACTAGGACGTGGACTAAGACACGGACTGGAAGATGGACTGGGATGTGGACTAAGACATGGACTGGAACGTGGACTAAGACATGGACTGGAAGGTGGACTGGGATGTGGACTAAGACATGGACTGGAATGTGGACTAGGACGTGGACTAAGACATGGACTGGAAGGTGGACTGGGATGTGGACTAAGACATGTTCTGGAAGGTGGACTGGGAAGTGGACTAGGCCAAGGACTGGGACTTGTACATCTTTGCAGGGCTGTTATTCTGTCCATTCACGATGGCCAAGCAGAAGCCAGTAATTAAGATGTCATAGAATCTGTGTTTAAAGGGAAACCCTGGACAGGGGCAGGAAGGAGCTGAATCACCAGTTTGCTTGAGGTAGGCAGACAACCTCAGGTCAGGAGTCCGAGACCAGCCTGGCCAACATGGTGAAACCCCATCTATACTAAAACTATAAAAAAATAGCCAGGGGTGGAGGCACATGCCTGTAATCCCAGCTACTTGGGAGGCAGAGGCAGGAGAATTGCTTGGACCTGGGAGGCAGAGGTTGTAATGAGCCAAGATCTTGCCATCGCACTCCAGCCTGGCAGAAAGAGAGAAACTTCATCTTGAAAAAAAAATTGTGGTAAGATACTGTTAAAAAATAGAACTTTAAAAGGTTTATTTGAGCAGAAAGCTGTTCATGAATAGGGCAGCTTCAGATCTCAGGCAATTGGGGGTTCTGTTGAAGGTGCTTGGAGGGAAAGCTTTTCTGGGTGAATGTGGAAGCAGAGCAAAGAAATTATTTAATTGATTAAAGTAGAGCAGCCCTTTCATTTGAACTCTAGCCGGGGGAAGTCCCTGGTGATAGAACTCATACTTACTTGGCTTCCTGTGATTGGCTGAGCTTGTTTCATTCTTCTTCTTCTTTTTTTTTTTTTTTTTTTTTTTTTTTTTTTTTGAGATATAGTCTCACTCTGTTGCCCAGGCTGGATTGCAGTGGTGTGATCTCAGCTCACTGCAGTCTCCACTTCCCGGGTTCAAGTGATTCTCCCACTTTAGCCTCCCAAGTAGCTGGGATTACGGGCACTTGCAACCATGCCAGGCTAAGTTTTTTGGTATTTTTAGTAGTGGTAGGGTTTCACCATGTTGGCGAGGCTGGTCATGAACTCCTGGCCTCAAGTAATCCACCTGCTTCAGCCTCCCAAAGTGCTGAGATTACAGGCATGAGCCACATGCCTGGTCTTAAGTTTAATTTTGCTTATGTAAGAACCCAAGGCATTAGGGTGGCCTTAGTCTGAGGGCCTCCCTTTTACTTGTTTTAACAATATACAAAACATAAAATGTGTGGTATTAATTATTTCAAAGTGGCTGAACTGAGAGGCATTAAATATGTTCACAATGCTGAGAAACCATTATTAAGTCCCTACAAAAAGCAGTTCCACACCCATTTGCAGTCACCCCCCATTCCCTCCTCCCAGCCCCAGGTAACCATCTACCTACTTCTTATCTCCATGAATTTGCCTATTCTGGATATTTTATGTAAATGGAATCAGGCCTCGTGTTGCCCTTTGTGTCTGGCTTATTTCACAGAGCATAACGTTCTCAAGGCTCAGCCACACCGTGGCCTGTGTCAGAACTACGCCTGGCTGGGTGCCGTGGCTCACACCTATAACTCCAGCACTTTGGGAGGCTGAGGCAGGCAGATCACTTGCAATCAGGAGTTCAAGACCAGCCTGGCCTACATCGCGAAAACCTGTTTTTACTAAAGACACGAAAATTAGCTGAGCATGGTGGCACACACCTGCAGTCCCAACTGCACAGGAGCCTGAGGTAGAAGAATTGCTTCAGCTTGGGAGGGGGAAGCTGCAGTGAGCTGGAATCACTCTGTTTCACTCCAGCCTGGGCGACAGAACAAGACTCCATCTCAGAAAACGAATGAACAAGCAAAAAACCTTCATTCCTTTTTATGGAGGAACACTACCACACTTCTTTGTATAAATATACTACGTTTTGTGATGTACCACTGGAATTGCTTCTACTTTTTGTCTATTATGAATAATGCTGCTATGAACGCTCCTATGCACGTATGCATTTGAACACTGCTTTTAAGTCTCCTAGGTACATGCCTAGGAGTGGAGAGCTGGTCATACAGTAACTCTGTGTTTATCCTGTCAAGGACCTGTTGTCATGTTATTATTTTATTTATTTTTTGAGACAGGGTCTCACTCTGTCACCCAGGCTGGAGTGTAGCAGTGCGATCACGGCTCCCTGCAGCCTCGTGTTCTCATATTCTTGATAGAGATCACATTGTTTAACCTCAGAGCAGCTCTTGGCCCCGATTACCTAGGACTCACCTGGGACGAGATGGTGCTGGGTGGTGAGTGTGGGTGTCTCTGATATTTAGAGATAAGGAACCAGCGGCTCGGGAAGATGATACGGTTTATCCAAAGGGTTGCTGCCAGAATATGGCAATCTCATGTAAGACAGCAGCTGGAGATGCTTCTCCCCATGGACCTGGATGGTCAAGACCAATGGATCTGAGTTGGAAAAACAATAGGTGGTAGAAGTAACTGAGTCTGATGCCTTCATCTCGTTACAGAAGTAGAAGATCTGGGCTTGCCCAAAACAGGGTCAGGCTGAGGGCATGGGAGGCAGGAGGAGGGCTGACGCCCCTGCTGTCTGAGAGGGATAGGGTTGTGGCCTTGGCAAGGGGTGGATCAGAGGACCCACTGTTAGGGGACGTCAAGGACCATGGATAGTTGACTCTGAGACTAAGCGGAGAACCTGTCTGGGGGCTTTCTCCGGCTTCCAGAACTGCAGGGCCCCTTGGATTTGGGCATTGCTGGCCATGCGCATGTGTGGCTCGGGGCACCTGGCTGTGTGGCTGAGCTTCCTTCTCTGTCAATCCCTCCCTCCCTCCCAGCTCCACTGGGCTTGGAGCCCCGCAGGCCCTGTCCTTGACCTTCCTGAGCAGTGGCCCCATGTGCTGAGTGTGAGGCTCACATACTCACATGAATGTGGGCTGGGGCCTTGCCAGCCATTTGGGGTTTCACCGGGGGGATGCCACTTGTTCGCTGACACCACTGAGCAGATAAGCAGTTGCATTCTCTGAGAAGGAAACAGTCCAGACACCATGGCGCACGGCTCACCCAGGCTTCACGCCACGCCCAACGTCGCCCCAGCAGCGGGGGGCCTGGGGGCAGCTTCTCTGTAAGGAGCTCAAACCTTCCCCTCACTGTAGCTTTCCAGAGGGCCAGGCTCAGTGAGTCTGGTTTTGTCTTTATTTTCTACAGATTTTATTGAAAGAAACATGACATAATGAGACTATAGCAAAAGCAAATCGCTCCTTTTTTAAAAATTAAAGAAAAAAGAAAAAACAAGAAAAAACACCACCTTAGGATGTCCACCAGGGGAGACATTCTGAGAGAGAAGCTCTGTTCTCCCAGCTAATCACTCCAAATAAATGCCACGATTGAGCTTGTCAGAGAAGAGGGAGCAGCAGCAGCCCTTCCCACAGGTCTTCTCATCTGCGTGAGAACAAAGTGGATGTCTCAGAAAGACAGAGATACTCTTCCATCCGATGTGAAATCCAGTGAGAAGCGCTGAGAGGCCTCCAGCTGCATACACTTCCAGCCTCCACCCAGCCTCCTGTCCTGAGCAGCTTTGGATGAGATCAGGGCTCACAGGCTGTGCAAAGCCAGCCCGGCATTCCGGCCCAGAGCAGCCACGCTTCCAGGTTTCTGTGCAGTTCGGTCCATGGGCTTGATGTCCACAAGTCTTAGCTGGACTATTTCCCTCCTCCAGAAATATAAACATGGCCTTTGTAATTTTATCACCAAGTTTGCATTGATGAGAGGCTTTCTCCTTGTTTGTCGGGGTTCAGGAGCCAGTTTCAGGGGCCCAGTCCCTGGAGCAGCCTTCTTAGGAGGGCAAGTCTCTTTCTGCGGAGAAGATTCCTATGCTGGCAGAGTGTGTGGTGTGGTTACTTTCATGTGCCAACTTGCCTGGGCCATGGGGTGCCCAGACAGCTGGTGAAACATTATTCCTGTGTGTGTCTGGGAGGATGTTTCTGGATGAGACCAGCATGTGACCTCATAGACTGAGCCAAGAAGACCCCTCCCTAGTGTGGATGGGCATTGGCGTTCAAGCCACTGTGAGCCCTGGTGGAACAAGGAGGCAGGGATCCTCCTCTATGGGCTGGGACATCTGTCTCCTCCCACCCTTGGACGCCTGTGCTCCTGGTTCTCAGACCTCAGATTCCAGGACTCACACCAGTGCCCCGGCCCTCACCTCACCCGCTCTCCCCGGTACTCAGGCCTTCAGACCAGGACTGAGCGTGCACCACTGCTTTCCTGGGGATCCAGCTTGCAAACAGCGTATCCTGGGGCTTCTCAGCCGCCGTCAGCCTGTGAGCTGGAAAGGGAGCAACGGCGAGCGGGCTCTGTGTACTAATACAGAAGAGGAGGCTCCAGGTCCCACAGAAAATCTCTGATGCATTGCTGTATAGAGCCCACTGGTCTGTTTCTCTGGCAAAGCCTGACTCATCCAGGGTGGCCTATGCATTTTCTGTGAAAATACCTCTTTAGTTACAAATAAGCACACAGGTCTGGCGTCCTGCATGCTGCACATACTCAGTGTGAGTGTTTATGAAGCTGGGTGTCACAGGATAGTAAAAGGCCTGTGGGTGAAGATCCTACCATCAGTGCTATTCTGGTGGAAGGACTGTAGCTTCCCTTTGCTGTTGTGATGGAAACACAGTGATGTGTCTTTTTCTCCACATCACAGACCTTCTGGGCGTTGGGTGGGAGGCTCAGTGTTCCCAGCCGTTCCGAGCCCGCCTCCACAGCGCATCAGGGATGAGGAGGCTCCGGTTCTTGCTTTATCAGAGATAAATGTCAAGCCTTGGCCGTGCCTCTGTTCCCGCCTGGCAGAGGGAGGCCTCCCAGGAGACACCCCCCTGGGCCTTGTTCCCCACAGACAGCAGCACATCTGATCCCTCCTTGGTGTTCCCGGTTCTAGGGCGTTGCTATCGGCTCCAGCGCTGGATCTGCCATCAACTCGTGTTCTGTCTGCACAATGCATCGTCTTTGTGGGCGCTGGTGAGGGCACGAACAGCTGACATGTGCACTAGGGCCTCCTTCCCCTGAGTGTTCTGGGCATTTCCGCGGCATCTCTGCAGGAGCCTGTCACCCCTTGCTCACCATCCTGATCACATTACCTCCAGAGTGACCCAGCAGGAGAGGGCAGCAGAGGAAAAACCCCTGTCCAGCAGACGAGAGAATGGTGCCAGGGAGGTTAATGTTCTCAGTCAGGCTCTTGCAGTAACTGGATATAAATGTGTGTCTGGATCTGCGCATCCTCCCTGGTTCCACACTGCACTATGTGGAACTGATTTTGTTTGAGTGTTTTCAACACTCCATTGACTGACAGCCATGTCTCTTTAATCCTTCATTTTTTTCTTTTTACTTCCTCAGTTACCAGGGGTTTTGGGGTATAGAGATGCATCAGGCACTTCCCCGTCTTCCAGGACAGTGGGAAGAAACTCTCCACTGTGGGAGGCCACTGAGCTCCTGGTTTGATTATCCAAAGTCACGGGTGTTTGTTAGAGTCGTACATGGGGGAGCAGCTGCAGCAGCCCCCAGCATGACCTGCCCCAGCCCCCACACCTTTGGGAGACTGCCTTGGCCAGTGATACTTCCTATAAGGTAGGAACCTGCTGGGCTTCCAGATACACAACAGATTCTGCATGAGACCATGCTCACATATATGTCGTTGTTCACGCAGACCCAGAGGGTCTGCAGAACCACGCCCTCCGCTGGGGTGAGGGATGAAGAGCCACTGTGGGCCCAGGAGTCATGAGTCCTGGCACAGCACACCTCTTGACCCCCAGGATATCAGCGTGGCTTTGGGGTGGAGTTGGCCTTGAGGGACTGGATGATGAATCTATCCCCCCACGGCACCATCATGGTTCAGTGGTGTCTGTCTACACTGCAGGGTTGGGAAGTAGGATTGGGTGGCTGAGAGACACCACCCGTGGGAAAGAATCTGTGCTGCCGATTGTACTGACACAGCATGACACATGACAACAGTTGCAACAAGGGCAAGCAGAATTGTAATGATGATGACACCCGGCGTGCCTTGTTCATTTGGTCCCAGGGACTGCACTGACCACATCACGTGGTGTTACCATGGCGTTTTCCATATCCTGGATAACTGCTTTTGTCCACTGAAAAGATGATTCTAGGGTCACTTAGGAACTTACATTTTACAAATGTTATTTGAGGTATGAAAATCACACATTAAGAAGTGACTTCCTTATCTCTTTGAATTCAACTTTGATTAATGTTTGATCCTATTTACAAACTTAGACCATGAAATTCCCTCAAGTGTCTTAAATGGAATTAATATATGTAACATACTTGATTTTCTTTTTCTTCTTCTTTTTTTTTCTCGGTATTTCAATTGTCTAGCTAGCAAACAGACCTTCCAAGCATTTAAACAGTGCTTGTAAATCTAATAAGTTAAGCTAACAAATATGAATCATCTTTAATTCTCTGGGTTTTAATATACTTTGTGAGCTGAGTAACATTTTCTTATTCCTCTAAGATAAGCTTTTTTTTTTCTTAAATGGAAACTCATATTAAAGGGCACAGTCTAAAGCGTAGGGCAGGAATGAATGAATGAATGAATGAATGATCTGTGGAAAGAAAATAGACTCATGTTACCAACTCAAGGCAAAAGTATAGTCACCCAGAAGCCTCCCTTGCCATCTGCCCCAGACATTACCTGCCAAAGGTTTCTGCTGTTTTCACCTGTGTCACCATAAATGTTTTCCCCTAAATTTGTATAGATAGAATTCAGTCAGGAGTCTTTCAAGTCTGGCTTCTTTCAGATAATGGTATTGTAGTGTGCTCTAAAGCAGCGGTCCCCAACATTTTTGGGACCAGGGACTCGTTTCGTGGAAGATGGTTTTTCCGCAGAGTGGGGTCGGGGTTGGGGATGACTGCATTTATTTCTGTTATTACGTTATAACGTATAATGAAATAATTCTATAATTCATCATGAGGTAGAGTCAGTGGGAGCCCTGAGCTTGTCTTTCTGATACTGGGCGGTCCCATCTGGGGGTGATGGGAGGCAGGGACAGATCATCAGGTATTAGATCCTCATGAGGAATGCACAACCTAGATCCCTGGCATGCACAGGTCACAATAGGAGTCACATTCCTGTGAGAATCTCATGCCACTGCTGATCTCACAGGAGGCAGAGCTCCAGTGGGCTAGTACATTCTGTGGTCTGGGGGTCAAGGCTTCTACTCTAAGACACAGATTGTGGCTATAAGATTAATGACAGATGGCCGGGCGTGGTGGCTCATGGGAGGTCGAGGCGGGTGGATCACAAGGTCAAGAGATTGAGACCATCCTGGCTAACATGGAGAAACCCTTTCTCTACCAAAAATACAAAAAATTATCTGGGCACGATGGCACATGCTTGTAGTCCCAGCTACTCGGGAGGCTGAGGCAGGAGAATTGCTTGAACCTGGGAGGCAGAGGTTGCCGTGATTTGAGATCACACCACTGCACTCTAGTTTGGCAACAGAGCGAGTCAAAAAAAAAAAATTAATGAGAGCCATAAGGCTCACTCTGACGTCTCGTGGTGCCAATGCACTATGTATCACTTAGCAAGATGCTATAACCTGGTCTGGGGATTTCCAACCCTGGTCTGGGTGTCCATGACAACAGGACCTAAAAAAACCTACTTGCCCTAGAGACAAGGCCTCCGCAGCACATATGCAACCTTCATGAACCTTAAAACCAACCTCACCCTTACAAGTGTAGCTTAAACTCCCTTTAGGAAAGAAACACCCGGTAACTGATGCAGGCTGAAGGGACATCTCTCCCCTGGGGCAGGTGGTTCACTAGGACTGTCCAAGACCCCTGAATGAGGCAAGTATGTCTGTGACAGTCACTCATGCGTTGGGCAAAGCACTGGTTCCTTCTTTTCCATTGCCAGATAGTATTCTACTGTGGGAATCTGTCATAAGACAGGTATCCATCCTGTTGGTGGACACTTACCTGGTCTTTGGCTACAACAGACTGCTTCAGTGATGAACATGTCTCGTACACATGCACATATTTCTGTTGGTTAGATATGGATATGTATATATTTGGTTTTGGTAGATAAGGCCAAGCAACTTACCAAAGTTATATGCCAATTTCTGCTTTCTTTTTTTTAATTTTTTTTTTTTTTAGGTGGAGTTTCGTTCTTGTCACCCAGGCTGGAGTGCAATGGCTCAATCTCAGCTCACTGCAATCTCTGTCTCCCAGGTTCAAGCAATTCACCTGCCTCAGCCTCCCGGCTAGCTGGGATTATAGGCGTGTGCCACCACGCCCAACTCGTTTTTGTATTTTTAGTAGAGATGGTGTTTTGCCATGTTAGTCAGGCAGGTCTTGAACTCCTGACCTCAAGTGATCCACTTGCTTTTCTTCCCAAAGTGCTGGGATTACAAGTGTGAGCCACCACTCCCGGCTGTCAATTTCTACTTTCAAAAGCACTGTCTGAGCAGCCTCACAATCTCCCAAACTTGGGATGGTCAGTTTGTAAGATTTTGGCCACTTAAGCGATTATATACTCATAATTCTTTGTGGTTTTAAAATGCTTTTACCTGATGATTTTTAAAATTGTACATCTTTTCATATGTATTGGCCATTTTCATATCCAATTTTATAAAGTATCTGTTCAAGCCTTTTGCCTACTTTTTATTAGGCTATTTGTCTTCTATTAAGAAAACGGTCAGAGTTATTTTTATATATTAGCCACACACATTGCAAACATACTGCTAATATTTCTTCTGTCTGTGGTTTGCCATTTTACTCCTTTAAAGTTATTCTTGGATGAAAGAAGCTCTTATGTAATGCTTAGAAGTCCTTAATTTAAGTGCAGCCCATTTTATTGATCTTTACTTTGTGGTTAGTATTTTGTCGTGTGCTGTTTAAGAAATCTTCCCCTTATCCTGCGGCCATGAAGATATTTTTCTATGTCAGCTTCTAGATTTAGCAATTTTCCATCCACATGTTGGCTGTGACCCACCTGGAATTGACGTTTGTGCATGGGGTAAGTTAAGCATCAAGGTTCAGGTTTTTCTGCAGGATACACATTTTCCAAATGTCCCAACAAAATTTATTTTCTCATGGCACTACCATGGCGCCTTGCCAGGTATTTGACTAGCCGCGTGGAATCTGCCTCTGGACTCTCAATTCTGTTCCAGTGATCTATCACTCCTGTGCTTGTTCACAGTCCTTTGTGTTTGTTTGTTTTCATGTTTATCTTTTGGTGCATTATTATTGACTGAAGTTCATCGTTTACGTTAGGAATCACACTTAGTGCTATACACGCTCTGGATTTTACAAATGCATCATGTCATTTATTACAGATCATACAGAATAGTGTCACTGACTTAAAAAAATCCCTTTTGCTCCACCTGTTCAACCCTCCCCCCTCTCTGAACTCCTTACAATCACCAATCTTTTAAAAAATAGATGTAATTTTTAGGATTATGGTAAATATGTATGGCATAGATGTAACCATTTTAACCATTTTTAATTCTAAAATTCAGTGGCATTAAGCAGTGCCCATGTAGAGTCAAACTCTAAAATATTTAAAGAGATTTATTTTGAGCCAAATGTGAGGTCTGTGACCTTTGGCACAGCCCTAAGAGGTTCAGAGAACATGCCCAAGGTTTACAGCTGGAGTATTTACATTTCAGGCAGTCAGAAGTTACAGGCAGACATAAATCAATAAATGTAAGCCGTCCATTGGTTCAACCCAGAAAGGCGGGACAAGTGAAGCCTACAGGTCATAGGCGGCTTCAAAGATTTCCTGAATTGGTTGAAAGAGTTAAGTTTTATCTAAAGACTTGGAATCAATACAAAGGAATGTCTGGGTTAGGTTAGGGGGTTGTGAAGACCAAGGTTTTTATTATGCAGATGAAGCTTCAGGGAGCAGGCTTCAGAGACAATAGGCTGTGTTTCATATCAGACTTAAAAAGGTGCCAGACTTTTAGTTAATTCTCTCCTGGATCAGAGAAAATACCTGGAAAGGGAAGGGGATTCTCTACAGAATGCAGATGTTCCCCACGAGAGACAGCTCTGCAGGTCCATTTCAAAATATGGCAAAGAAATATACTTTGAGGTAAAACACTTCCATTTCTCTCAGAGCCCGCTATTTGCCATGTGATGCTGCACTAGGGTAAGATTGCAACTTGGTGTCCTATTGCTACAAAGAGTCTGTT
The DNA here is from genome assembly GCF_001604975.1 of Cebus imitator. Lineage (NCBI taxonomy): Eukaryota > Metazoa > Chordata > Mammalia > Primates > Cebidae > Cebus > Cebus imitator. Next base: position 809,560 of record NW_016107644.1, read on the forward strand.
TCTTCCTTCTTCAGATCTCCGTTTTTATGGCAATGCTGGTCTGTTGTGCTTGAACCCCAAAGAGAGGAGGGTATAATGATGTCAAGTATCAAAGTCAACTATATTGCACCCCTTTCCCATGATTCTTCCCTCAGGCTGGGCTGCCCGCATGCACAGTGCCCGCCTCACCGTGGGAAGTGAGCATGCGCAGTGTGTTTGGGAAGTTGTACGCATGCCCATCTGAGTCTTTCTTCCCTTTTCCCATGGAGTGTCCCCAAAGGTCATACTCCGCCATTTTGTCTCTTCATGTGCACCCCTGGGAAGTTGTTTCTCCCTGGCACTTGTGTTCAATTAACACTTTGGTACAATAGGTGTGGACATCAGGAAATGGCATCTCCCTGGCACCAGCTGCCAATTTATCACTTTTAGAGAGGCAGTGTGATAATTGCTGAACCATCACCTGACATTCCCGTTGGGTGGCAGAGAGCCCTCTCCTGCCCCCACTCATGCCTGCCTAACTACCTGTAACACTTTCTGCTCTATGAATTTGACTCTTCTAGGGGACCTCCTGTGAGTGGAATCGTACAATCTTTGTTCTTTTGTGGCTGGCTTATTTCACTTAGCATAATTTCTTCCAGATTCAATAACCAACTTATAGTGTATGTCAGGATTTCTTCATGTATTTCGGTGGTTTGTTAGTAGTTGCATAAATGTTTACTAATATATCTTCTTGCTGTATTGAGCCTTTTATTAATATATATTATCTTCGTCTCGTAACTTTTTCTGATTGAAGTCTATTTTGTTTGATATTAGTATAGCTGTCTTATTCTCTTTTGATTACGATGTGCATAGAATATGTTTTTACATACTTTCTCTTTCAAGCTGTTTGTGTTTGGGGATGGAACGTAAGTCTCTTATGAACAATATATAGTTGGATCATGTTTGTTTATTTATCCATTCTGCTTATCTCTTTTGATTGGAAAGTCTGATCTATTTTCATGTAGAGTAATTCTGGTAAGAAGGAAGTTACTCTTGTCATTTTGCTTTTTGTTTTTATATACCATATAAATTTTTCCACCTTATTTCCTGTATTATTTCTTTTGCGTTTACTTGATTTTTTTTTTTTTGGAGCGAAACATTTGGATTCATTTCTCATTTCCTTTGATGTATATTCTATAGCTATTTGTTGTGGTTATCATTGAGATTACTTAACTCCTAAAATTATAATAATCTAATTTGAATTTATACCAATTTAATGTCAATAAGAGTGTCTGATCCTATACGTCTTTTACCATTTCACTTACTGATGTCACATAATTACATCTTTAGACCTTGTGTGTCCAAAGACGTAGACTAACAATTTTTAATGTATTATTCTCTTAAACCATGTAGAATGCAAAAAATGGAGTTACAAACCAAAGTTACAATAAAACTAGCTTTTATGACTGTCCATGTATTTACCTTTACTGAGATAATTATTTCTTTACACAGCTTCAAGTTACTGTCCAGGGTCTTGTCTTTTCACCAGTAATTCTTACAGGGCAGATCTAGTGAATGAACTTTCTCCATTATCTGGGACTGTCTTAATAATTATCTCTCATTTTGGAGGACAGTTTTTCCCATATATTTTCGTAGTTTTAGTAGAGATTGGGTTTCACCATGTTGGTCAGGCTGGTCTCGAACTCCTGACCTCGTGATCCACCCACCTCAGCCTCCCAAAGTTCTGGAATTATAAGGTTGAGCCACTGCGCCCGCCCGGCCTCTTTCCAGTCTTAAAGGAGTAATGTCTCAAGTCCATCCTCTGAATATGATATTTGTCAAAGATCATAAGCACGTAGTTATTGGTCAGGTAAAGAACATTCTCCTTTATTTACAGTGTTCCGGAAATACATAATTTTATTTAAAAATATGTTGGATTTTTATGAGTGCATTTTTTTTTTTTTTTGGCTTCTACTGACCTAGTTAATATTTTTTTCTTTCTTCACCTTAGTATCTTAAAATGGTGAATTAAAGTCAGGTTTTCTGATGTTAAAACTGTTTTCATTCCTTTGATGAACTCTATTGATACTGATATTTTTTTAACACAACATTAAAGTCAATTAGTAAATATGTAAGTAAGACTATTCATACGTGAAAAGAGCCTATACTTTGCATTTTGAAGGTTTTTTTTTTTTTTTTAAACCAGCTTTGGAATCAAGCAAACAATTTTATAATTATCGGAAACCCTCTGTGTCTCCCTCTCTTTCTCATTGTTGGGAACAACTTGCTATTTGTGTAACACATAAGTTCTTTCCTGTTTAAAAGTTTGCTGTAACTTTTTTGTGGAATGTTCTAGGCCTGATTTATTTATTGCTGGTTTTTTTTTTTTTTTTTCCTCCTGGGGGAGGTTTTAATAACCATTATGAATTTTAAATGAAAATCTATTTATCCTTCCTCCAGTTTGGAATATTATACTTTTCCAAAAATGTATCCATGTTGCCTATGTTTCAAATTTATGTCCTTATAAAAAAGATTTTACATTGTGCAATTACTTCCTCTTTTAGATTGCTTTGTAAATTTGCATCTTCCCTTTACTGTATTGACTAGATTTGCCACAGCTTTATGTATCTTTTATTAATATTTTCAAGAAATAGCTTCCATTTTGTTAGTCTTCCCTGTTTCATTGATTTGTGTCCTTATCTGTTCCAGTTTCTTCTTCTTTTTCCTCATCGGGTTGCTTCTGTTTCTCATTTGTTTTCTGCTTGAATTGAATACTTGGCTCATTTTTCTTACTTTCTGATAAATATATTTAAACATATACAGCTATCACTACAGTGTGGCTCCATTATTTTGTACTCTGCATCTTCAAGTCTTTTTATCAGGATGACATTTTCCTTTTTGAACATATGGTATTTTATTTATTTTTAATAGTTTTCGTTATTGGTTTCTAATTTCATTGCTTTGTGCTCAGGGAACATACTAAGCTGGGTGGATTGTTTGGGCTGATTGTAGCTTCCAGCCTCATCCATCATCCGTGGCTGTGAAAGCCCCCTCCACATACAAGTATATTTTGCTCTGGGATTTTTATTAATCTTGTTGATCAAAGTTTATATGTATTTATGCTTTTTTGTTTTGATTATTTTTTTGTCCCTCTAATCTACCAGTTTCTAATAGGGCTTTGTTAAGATCTTGGGCAATAAATTCTGTTGTCTCTGTTCTCTCATAATGCTGTCAGTTGTCATTTTATATATTGTGATGGGCTATTTTAAAGGGCATATATATTCATAACTACTGTATCTGCCTGATTTAGCACGCTGTTTTGTCAGTACGTAACGCTGCTTTTCGTCACCATCATCATGTTTTTCACCTTAAAACCCATTTAGCCCAATACTAAGAAGTCTTACCTTGTATTTGACAAAAAATTCTTATTGAAACAGCCTCTGGAAACTGCCCACATACCTTCCTCTTAGTTATTTCATGTATTAGTTTGTGTAAGCTTTCATATCCATTTTTATTTCTCATCGAAAATCAACAAATTAGTATTCCGCATTTGACTCTTGGACTAGAGATTCTGCTGTTTGTGTGCCCAGAGTTAGTTTGCTGAGACGCCAGTCTACCCGCGTGATGGGGACCCAGCTTTGCCACACCTCACCGAAGAGCCCCCGCCTTCGCCCCAGCGCTGTGTGACGCTGATCCCATTTGCAACCTGCCTGCCTCCCTCTCTCTTTCCTTTTTCCTTCTTTCCTTCTTTGATTGCTAGCTTTTTTCTTCTCTGAACTGTAATACGATGTACAGTGAACGGCACAAACATTGTACAGTTTGATAAGTCAGGGGAGACTCCCCTGTAAGTGCTCATGACCTCAGCACCAGGCCGTGAGATGGAATATTACCAGCAGCCTGGGAGGCCCTCTGTGCCCCTGGCCACCTGCCGTCACTTCTCTCTCACTGTCCTCTAGGTAATGGCTGTTGTCACCTTCCCTGGACTCATCTCCTTGCATTCCTTTACGGTTTTAGCATTGCACGTGCAGCTCTGCCTGTGCCGTTTCATGCAGTGAAATCATAGGTGACTCTCCTGTGGGTGGAATCGTACCTGCCTTGTTTCACTCAAAGTTATGTTTTGGGGTTTCATCCATTTTTTTTTGAATTATAAACTTGTCATATTTGATTAGTGGCCATGGAATTCAAAGAGTTGCTGCCTAGAGACTGGGACCATTTTATTACTTTTTAAAAATTATACTTTAAGTTCTGGAGTACATGTGCAGAACGTGCAGGTTTGTTACATAGGTGTACACATGCCATGGTGGTTTGCTGCATCCATCCCCCGCCATCTACATTAGGTATTTCTACTAATGCTCTCCTCCACCTATCCCGCACTGCCTGCTATCCCTCCCCACCCCCCAACAGGCCCCGGTGTGTGATGTTCCCCTCCTTGTGTCCATGTGTTCTCATTGTTCAACACCTACTGATGAGTGACAACATGCGGTGTTTGGTTTTCTGTTCTTGTGTCAGTTTGCTGAGAATGACGGTTTCCAGCTTCATCCATGTCCCTGTGAAGGACAGGAACGCATCCTTTTTTATGGCTGCATAGTATTCCATGGTGTATATGTGCCACATTTTCTTTATCCAGTCTATCATTGATGGGCATTTGGATTGGTTCCAAGTCTTTCCTGTTGTGAACAGTGCCACAGTAAACATACCTGTGCATGTGTCTTTATAAGAGAATGATTTCTAATCCTTTGGGTATATACCTGGTAATGGGATTGCGGGGTCAAATGGCGTTTCTATTTCTAGATCCTTGAGGAATCGCCACACTGTCTTCCACAGTGGTTGAACGAATTTACACTTCCCTCGCTCTCATCCGTATTTTTGGATGCCCTGGTACTTACTAATTTCGTGCACAGTCTAGTCGTTTGTTGGATGGCTATACCGCCATTTACTTTTCCCTATTCAGTCGATGGACACTGGGGTGGGCTTCCAGTTTGGGGCAATTAGAGGCCAGGTTGCTAGGAAGGGCGTCACACATGTGTCCGAGTGGACGTGCCAGTGCATTTGCCTGGAGTTTGTACTTCGTCGTGAATGGCTGAGTAGGAGCCATGTACCTGCAGCTTGACTAGATGATATCAAATGTGTCCCAAAGTTGACATTCCAGTTAGATCTCCCACCACCAGGGTTTGTGAGCTGTGCTTGTTCCACGACCACACTGATCCTCCTATTTCCGGTCGTTTACTGCAGGGCTAATCAGTTACAAATACATTCATTTACTTCTCGGTTCAGTGGGCATGCACCGGCATGGCTTCGCTTTGCCTTCCTCTGATTAGTTTGTTAGTCATTTTTACCCTCTCTTTCTAAGTATCTGTGCCTATATTTTGTCTGCCTTTTGGGGTTGCTTGTCTTTTTATTGATTTGTGTGAGTTAAAAAAAATGCTTGGCTGGGCACAGTGGCTTACACCTGTAATCCCAGCACTTTGGAAGGCCAAGGAGGGAGGATCATTTGAGTCCAGGAATTCAAGACCAGCCTGGGCAACATAGTGACACCCCATCTCTATTAAAAATAAACAAAATTGGCCAGGCATGATGGTGTGCACCTGTAGTCCCAGCTACTCAGGAGGCTGAGGTGGGAGGATTGCTTGAGCCTGGGAGGCTGAGGCTGCAGGTGCTGTGATTGTGCCACTGTACTCTAGCTTGGCAGACGGAGCAAGACCCTGTCTCAAAAACAAACAAAAACAAAAAATGAAAACAAAAAACACCACATATATATGCTTTGGAGATAAGCTCTGTTTTTTGATGGTAAGTGCTAGGGCTGGGTGTAGTGGTTCACTCCTGTAATCCCTGCACTTTGGAGGGCTGGGGAGGGCGGATCACGACGTCAAAAGATCGAGACCATCCTGGCCAACAAGGTGAAACCCCGTCTCTACTAAAAATACAAAAATTAGCTGGGCATGGTGACACACGCCCATAGTCCTAGCTGCTAGGGAGGCTGAAGCAGGAGAATTGCTTGAATCTGGGAGGCAGAGGTTGCAGTGAGCTGAGATCGCACCACTGCACTCCAGCCTGGCAATAGTGCAAGACTCCGTCTCAAAAAACAAACTAACAAAAAGTGCTTCAAATACCCTCTCCTGCTGGCTGTGTGTCTTGCTTCTCACTCTTACCTAATGTCTTTTGATGACCAGAAGCTCCTAATTTCAGTGCAGTCAAATTCATCAATTTTTTTTTATGCCTGAGAAAATCTTATCTTACCTCAGTATTAAATACTGTATTAGCTTGTATAACAGTCTGGGCATAATTCTTTTCTTAATATTTAAAAATTATCATTACACCATGGTCTGACTTCCACAGTTGACAAGGGCGATACCAACTTGATTCTTATTTATATTTATTGGCATTTTTTCCTGGTAACTGTTAGAATGTTTTCTTTTGATGTTTAAAAATTTACCTTTGTCTAGTTTTACTTTTTTCTTTTCTGGGTTTTTTTTTTTTTTTTTTTTTTTTAAGGCCTCTTTAAGTCTTTTCAAATCAAGGTCTTGCATTATCTTTATTTCTTGCTAATTCTTGGTCATCGATTTTTAAAGCATCTTGTAACTCTGATCATTTCTCTGCCCTTCCGGCTCTTCCGCTGCATGCACTTGGCATCTCCGTCCTCCGTCCTCCGTCTCCCTCCTTGTGTTTTCTGTCTCTCTGCTCCTCCTTCCCACTTCCTGGCTTGGGCCCCTGACTTGCTCTTCACACACTGATGTGGCCTCAGCTGTATCCATTCTGTTACTCATCCACTCAGTTTTAAATACCAACTATTATATCTTTCGAATTTATCATTTACAACTGAGTCTTCTTTATGACTTATTTCAGCTCTGTGTCTTCACCTTTTCTTTTCTCTTTTATAATCTCTCTCATTTCTAGGATGTAGTTTGGTTTAAAAAATATTAATGATAGCCCCTAAATGGCATGATTTTGCACCATGAGTGAGCTCAGAATCCCTGAGGACATTAGGCACTGTGGCCAGGGATGCGTTCCTGGGGATGCGGTGGCTGCTCTGCCTGGCTTTTGGCTTTCTTCCTGGGTCGTGCGTGGAGGAGAGACACCTCACGAGGGAGCTTCAGTGCCAGTCTAGGTATCTCGCCCTTGCACTGCTTTTTTTTTGAGACAGAGTTTCGCTCTGTTGCCCAGGCTGGAGTGCAGTGGCGCAGTCTCGACTCCCTACAACCTCCGCCTCCTGGGTTCAAGCGATTCTCCTGCCTCTGCCTCCCGAGTAGCTGGGACTATAGGTGTGCGCCACCACACCCAGCTAGTTTTTGTATTTTTAGTAGAGATGGGGTTTCACCGTGTTAGCCAGGAGGATCTCCATCTCTTGACCTCGTGATCCGCCTGCCTCGGCCTCCCACAGTGCAGGAATTACAGGTGTGAGCCACCACGCCTGGCCTGTACTGCTTTTTAAAGAAGTTTTTCATCTTACTCTTAGTGTTAATCATCGAATCCTCCAGGTCTGGGGGTAGTGGGGCAGGGGAGAGGGACCCTGGGGTTGGCAGGTCCATCAGATCTGGACTTCACTTCTGGGGTCTCCATGGGGCCTCCAGTGAGTAGCGGTTTTCTTCCATTGGCTGTGGCTGCCAGGCTTAGACAGGGTGAACTTTGGTTCCCAAAGCCTTATTCTTTTTACATTGGCTTTAATTGGGTTCAGCAGATGCCACCTCTGCCCCCTGCAGGCAGGCCCGAGTAGGACTGCTGGAGGCTGTGCTTTGGAACAATTTTGGAGCCCAGGGCTGCTGGGTTTGCAAGTTCACAGACAACCCCTGGGTGAGGGTCGGAGCTGGCTCTGGGGAGCTGGGCCAGGAAGACGAGGTGCAGCCCAGACTCTTCCTAGCCTTTCTAAACCAAAGTTCTTTGCCATTCCTACAAGCTCAGCCTTGCTGCTGGTTTTTTCCTTTCCTTTGGGTATTTGCACTGTTTTGGGAGCAAGTTTTCTATGTGGGAGCCACTTCTTTTGTACAGGGGAAAGTTGGGGGTTTTCAGGGAGCCCTGTTTGGTGCCTCCTTGTTTTCTTTCCTCAGTCTGTGTAAGCAGCTCTGGCCGCCATCATCTCTTGGGATGCCAGAGGGCTGCCTCTCCAGTGGTGTGGGCCGTGGGGGGGATTCTCCAGTTGTCTAGCGTGGCCTGAGGTGTGGGTGTGTGCATGGGGAGGCTGGGAGGGTTGGTGTTACCCTTTGGAGCTTGGCGAGGAGGATGGGCCTAGGGGCTTGGCAAGTGCCACTTCTGGCATGTTCGGAAATTTCCAAATAAATCCTTTTGTCTAAAAAAGAAAAAGACAGTTCACGGGGTGAACTGTCTAAGCCTGGCAGCCACAGGCCAACAGAAGAAAAGTGTGAGAAAGGGTGAACACAGAAACCAAAATGTCCCCTTCATGTTAGAGGCTTATTTAGAGGGCCGGAGCTCTAAAGAGACCTGCCGGCTGAACCCTTCTCTCCTGCAGTCTCCACGGGCCAGCCTCGTCCCAGGGAGGCAGGGTATAGCTGAGCCCCTGAGGGGAGGGTGGGAGAGGCTTCGAGTGTGGGAACTGGGGCGGGGAACGCATTCGGCTCTTCAGTGTGCTCCAGCTCCCCTGCACGTCTGGTTGAAAGCAGCCCGGTGGATCACGAGGTCAAGAGATCGAGACCATCCTGGTCAACATGGTGAAACCCCGTCTATACTAAAAATACAAAAAATTAGCTGGGCATGGTGGCGTGTGCCTGTAATCCCAGCGACTCAGGAGGCTGAGGCAGGAGAATTACCTGAACCTGGGAGGCGGAGGTTGCGGTGAGCCGAGATCGCGCCATTGCACTCCAGCCTGGGTAACAAGAGCGAAACTCCGTCTCAAAAAAAAAAAAAAAAAAGAAAGCAGCCCGTGTCACCGGGACGCAGCCCGCAGCCTCCGCTGGCATGATAGCGGCTGCGTTTCTCTCTCACGGGCCTCTACTCAGCACAACATGGGAAGGAAGAAGAAACGGTGCTCCGCTCTCTCCTGCTCAGCTCCCTGAAAACCTCATTTCCCTCTCCTGTGGCCAGCTGCCTTAGGGCCCTTGTGTGGTTGCCGGGCACAGCCCCCACCCCTCTCCGGCTGCTACGGTGCTTACAGGGCTTGGCTCAGGGAAGGTTGTCCACAGGTCCAGGATGCGTTGCCTTTTGTTGGAAACAAGAAGCTTCTGTGTTCCTTTCACCACTGGAGCTGGATTTTCCCAGCTGCGTGCAAAGCTCTTGGCCTGGGCTGTGTCTTCTTGGGGAGGTACAATTTGCTACCTCTAGGGCGGAGCAGTCGTCAGCGTTCCTGGAACAGTCGTAGAAGTAAGCAGGCCAGAGGTGAATGAAAGGTGGGGACGTTAGCTCAGGGGGCTGGGGCACGCTGCTTGGGTGGGGAGGGGTGTCCCTGACATCAGGGGCGTGGACTGTCTAGAGAGACACCATTTCTCGGCCGGGCGAGGTGGCTCACACCTGTAATTTCAGCACTTTAGGAGGCCGAGCTACGTGGATCACAAGGTCAGACATTTGATACCAGCCTGGCCAACATAGTGAAACCCTGTCTCTACTAAAAATACACACACACAGACACACACAGACACACACACACACACACACACGCAAATGAGCTGAGTGTGGTGGCGCACACCCGTGCTCCCAACTACTCAGGAGGTTGTGGCAGGAGCACTGCTTGAACCTGGGAAGCAGAGGTTGCAGTGAGTGGAGACTGCAATTGTGCCACTCCACTCCAGCCCAGGTGACAGTGTGAGACTCCATCTGAAAAAAAGATCGAGACAGCATGAGACACCATTTCTCCTTCAACTCCAGGTGGTCTTTCAAATCCTGCTGGTGTCGAGAGGCCTGGACTCTGTCCCCATCCTCTAAGGACTTCCATGACTGCTGCCTTGGGACCGGCATCGCATTCTCAGCGAGGGGACGTACTTTCCTTGGTTCTAATCCTGTAAGAATGTGAGGTTTACCGTAGGCAATGTCATTGTCCTAGCCAGCCACAATTGTCCCTTTAAGTGGCCCACAGATTGGCTTTTGTTCCTCCTGGAGCCTGGACACTGAGGAGTGAAAAGGCCTCAGAACTCGGTGGACTAAGAGCCCTTGTTATCATGTGCGCTGATGTCCACCAGCATCAGTCACGTGGAAAATCTGGAGTCATTAGGAAATGCTTCTGAACTAGAGCAAATGTTCCCATAAAATCTCAGGTACTTTATTTCCCAGAGGAGTGCCTATTTCACTGACTAGGTCTTGTGTGTAAAATGCAGTATTCCGAGTTACCAGGTTTTGCTATTGAAATTCTTGTCAGTCGGATGGTGGGATGGAAGTTTTCGGAAGCTGAATTCTGAAAGCAGTTTTAATCTTTCTTTGAGGCTTGGTTTCCTCGTCTGTGAAAGGCATCATGGTCTTGAAAACCGAACTAACAGGGTGCAATGACAGGACGGCAGCTTTTCCTGCCGCGCTGCACAGTTGTTAGTTTGGCTTTCCATAGAAGCTTAATTTTAATTTAATTTGAGGAAGACACAAAAATGTTCAAAGATGCTACAGATATTTTCACCAGTCATCATTCAGTTTCGGTGTCTCTATCATTTGCATCAGTGTGGCTCAACTGAAGCGTGGGGGATGTTCTCGAGGCCGGGGCTTCCCGCTGGAGTCGGCTTTCCTGGGAGGAGCCCCTGAAGCCTGTGCCAGGCAGGTCTCGGGAGCCCAGAGCTCTTTGGGGGTGAGATAAGGAGAACCAGGCCTTGAGAAAGGTGAGGGTTTAGTGTCCAGGTCTTGGGGAGCCGGGAGCCCTCTGCAGCGGGACCAGGGTGCGGGGTTTGGGGCCCGTGGGACACGTGGGTGAGGCAGGAGCCAAGAACAAGCACAGGAAGAAGCTGGGTCTCCACCAGGCCAGCAGGCGTGAGGTCACAGGTCCCGTCACCTGCCCACATTTGCACCTTGGCGCAAGTTCCCCAACCGGTCTGCGGTGAGCAGGGGCCTCCCTGGGTGAGGAACGGGGTGGGAAGAGAATGGAGGGTGAAGAAGTCACCAGAGGTGTCGACATGGAGGCTGGGTACGGGCTCTGTTGGTCTTCCCAGCGTGGGTGTGGCTGGAGGGGACTGCAGGGGTGGGCACAGGTGTTAAGTAGAGTGAACCCCAAGTTTCTCTTCAAAGAATCAGTGTGTCAGTATGTTCAGCTCTCTTTTTCTTTAATTCTCTATTTTAAAATTTCCTTGTAATTCCAGTCAACAACCTTCTACCCTGGTTCTAATCAGTAGTTCACATCTGCTCCCCTGGCCCCGGCTCCATCCTGACTCATCCCGGTCAGCTGCTCTAGTCACCTGCCCTGGTCACCTGCTTTGACCTAGGTCACCCCGGCAACCTGCTCTGACCCACCTGTAACCGTCCTTCCTGCCGAAACACCCACCCTGCCCCTCCAGCTCGGACCCCTGCTCTCTTTAAAATAGTGAATCGGGATTAGTCTAGCTTGTGTGGCCTAACCCTCGCCAACAGAGGAACGACACAGCCACAGGGACGACCCCGTCAGGCGTGAGTGCCCCTTTTCTCCGTCGTCCTAATGTGCGCTCGCCATTGCTCCGTCTGTGAGCCGCACCGTCTATAGAGGTAAATTGACTTGCTGAGGACATTTATGTTCCAGCTGCTACTTCTGCGGCATCAGAAATTCTACCTATAACGCAGGGGTGGGACAAAGGCAGGTGTGCTGGTGGAGAGGGCCCTGCCACCGGGGACCAGGAGGGAACGTGCGATTGGGGTGTGTGGGGGCAGGGGGGTGGGCGGGAGAGGCAGGGTGGAGCCTTGGCCTCAGACTCACTGACCGTCAGGACTCCCAGCCAGGCTGGACCACAGGGTCCGTAAGTGGCGCTGACCGGAGTGGACGTGCTCGGAGGCTTCTGGGCAGGTGCCGCCATGGTGACAGCCGGCCTGGGGGCCCTTCCTCCGTGGGAGACATTGCCGCCTGGTGCAGGCCCTGGCAGTTTGAGGTCAGGGTTTATGGGTGTTGGGTCTCCAGCTCAGTCAGAGTCAGTGGGGAAAAATCCAAAGCCAGCCTGAGGGGCAGGCTCCAGAGCGGCATGAAACCGTGGGGAGTGGTTCCAGATGAGCCACCAGAGCTGCACCTCTTGTCCTGGGTCTGTCCTCCTCTGCGCTCCAGCACAGGGAAGTCTTCCAGGGTCCCTTCCCCCTGTGGCCTGAGCGTGCCTGTCTGCAGAAGGAGGGAGGAGGAGCTCTCCTGCATCTCGGAAACGGAGCCCCCAGGGTCTTCCTCCTTCAGAAAGGCAGGGGCTCTCCCAGGTCAGCGTCTTACAGTCCCCCAAGCCTTTGTCCACCTCCTCCCTGGGTCACTGCGGCTTTGTGCGGGCCCAGGAGCAGTGAGGAGCGGGAAGGATGCCGCTGCCGCTGTGTGAAAAGCCCCTGGTGCACAAATGCCACTCACTCCCCTCATGGGCATCGCCTTCAGGTACACACCCAGGCCCCTCATTTTGCCTTATCTTCCCCACCCCACCGGCACAGGCACACACATCCGCCCTGTTAATCACTGCGCTTTCACTTAAAACAGCCCAAGGCTTCCCATGTGTAGAAGACAGAGTCTCCACTCTGGCCCTTTGCCCTCTGCCCGCTGATGACCTCTTCAAGCTGAATCTCCTGCCAGCCTCCCACTCTGTGCTCCAGAACTCCGAGCTGCGTACAAGTGTCTGTACACTATGTCCTTATGTACGTCTGTGTCTTTGTTCATGCTGTTCTCTCAGCTGGCATTTCCTCTCTGGCTGTGCACACTTGGCAAACTCCTATTCATACCACAAAACCCAGCTTCAACACTCCCTCCTCGAGAGTCTTCTTGGACCCAGAGAGGCAGAATTCATAGCTCCCTGCCCTGAGTTTCTGGAGAAAGCATTGCTTCCCCTGTTACCCTTTGGATTGTCATCTATCCCCCTCTGAGTGGGTGGGCAGAAGCCTTTCCTGAGGAGCAGTCTGGCCGTCCTGGGGTCCTGGGGGCTTGACTTACCCCCGTGCAGTGTCTGGCTGGAGAGGAGGCACGGCCTGCACAGCGTCTGTTCTGGACCGAACCGCGGAGCCATCAGCTAGGTCCGGGCAGGCGTTGGGGGCTTGGAAGGACGCTTCACTCTGAGATTGAAGCTGACATTTATTTTTCTCCCACATACTCCCCAGCCTTGACTTTGCAGAGAGTTAAAGCAAATAGTAATGCGGGAAGGATTTGTTACATATTTATTTACTTCCCTTTACATCTCTAGGCTGCAAAGAAGGTGTTTATTTTAAAATTTAAATTGTAGCTAGCAGAGTGTTGCAGTGACTCACTCAATCGCCTCCTCTCCCGACCCTCCGCCTGGCCCCCTGCTGCAGCTTCCCACTCGAGTGCTCCATCACAGTGGCGATTGTCTCCACCCGGTGACTGACAGGTGGCCCGGCTGTTTCGGATGCCTCTGTCAAATCACTAATATTGAGCAATTTTAAAAAATGACAAAAACTTCCCCAAACACAAACAACGAAAAGGAATTCCTTTCTCATTTCCTGTCTGGTGTGGGTGAAGTGTGCTGTCTACACAAGGCCTTGTTACAAAACTGTGCCCCACCCCTCCCGCAGTCCACTGTCCCTGCAGTAGAGAAATCCCAGATTCTGGGGTTCTGGACTCAGGCCCTTGCTCTCATGGCCGGGCAGTGGCAGCGGCCCTTCCCACTAAGCTGCCGGGAAGGAGCTCCAGGGACTCTTGCAAAATGTCACTGACTTCTTCTAAGTCTAGTATTGGTTCTCCTTGTACCCCTAGTTTCCCTCCTTCCAGCCCGTATAATTACCCAATATAATTGTGCATACCTGGCAAACTCCTACTCATACTACAAAACCCAACTTCAACACTCCCTCCTCAGGAGTCTTCTTGGCCTCAAACCATCTGAAAGGCAAGCCTGGTGGAGTCTGCCTGCTGGACAGCCTGAAGCAGCTCCTTTTGCTTTTGGTGGGAAGCTCAGACTTCCTGACAAGGTCCACGTGACCCCTCCTGGCCTGATTCCTGCCCGTGCTCTCCCTGCCCAGTCTCCCCTCTGCCACCCTGTCCCTGCACCTCCAGATGGAACTATTTGGTGCATCTCTAGTTGTCTGTGGTGATGGAATGATATTTTTCCGTCCATCACAGATGGTATTTGAAAATTACAGCAAAAAGAAGTTACTCAAAAACTAAAAGCAAACAGCATACAGAATATAGACTCCACTTTTTTTTTTGGAGACAGAGTCTCACTCTATTCCCTAGGTTGGAGTGCAGTGGTGCAATCTCGGCTCACTGCAACCTCTGCCTGCTGGGTTCAAGCAATTGTCCTGCCTCAGCCTCCCGAGTACCTGAGATTACAGGTGCCCACCACCACGCCCGGCTAATTTTTGCATTTTTAGTAGAGACGGGGTTTCTCCATGTTGGCCAGGCTGGTCTCAAACTCCTGACCTTGTGATCCGCCCACCTCAGCCTTCCAAAGTGCTGGGATTACAGGCGTGAGCCACTGCACCCGGCCCAGACTCCACTTTTTATGATTAATTTCAACAGACATAAAATTACTCTGTCAATTTCCTGTAAACATTTCTAAACACTCTCAATTTTTGTTTTCATCTCATCGAGGGCTGCAACAGAGGCTGGGGACGCGCACACGTCCGCAGACCGCAGCGGGAGAACCCCTGAGTGAGAGTTCCCGGAGGAGCCTGTGCTCTCTTGCCCTAGGGTTGCTCATGCCGTCGCCTCTGCCAGGGACCCCCTCCACCCACCTTGGGCATCAAACTCTCACTCACATTCCAGAGTCAGTTTCGGAGCTTTCCCTCCTGCAAACATCTTCCTGGACCTTGTCCAAGTTGGGTGCCTTCCTCCCTGCCCATTTCACCATCGCTGGCCTCTGCCCAGTGCTTTATCCTGCCTGGGGGACAGCGTAGGAGCTCAGCAGTGTGTGTCTTGAGCGACTGGACCTGTAGTAAATGCAGGAATGTGGAGATGGTGCTTTACACCAGTGCTCTAAGTGCAGGCGACGGACCTTTATGTGAATCCAACCACTTTGGGTTCAAAACTCACTTGCCAGCGAACTCTTTCATAGTGTGGTGTAGGGAAGAACACACCCCACTCCACGGAATCTAGAGATGACTTACAAAGACAAGTGGTGTGGTTCGCTTGCAGGCCAGGAACTGATATCTTGCTTTCTGTGTCCATTTGTGGATTCTAATGAGAAACATTAATGAGATGTCCCTCAGCAGATGGTAGGTATGGTGGCATCGAAACAGTTTTATAACTGAAATACATGTGCTGACAATGGTAAGGTAGAGGCATAGGAGATAGGAAAACGGTGTAGATGAAACATCCAGAGATGGGGCCTGGCGTGGTGACTCACGCCTGTAATCCCAGCACTTTGGGAGGCCGAGGCAGGTGGATCACAAGGTCAAGAGATTGAGACCAGACTGGCTAACAATGAAACCCTGTCTCTACTAAAAATACAAAAAATAGCCGGGTGTGGTGGTGGGCGCCTGTAATCCCAGCTACTTGGGAGGCTAAGGCAGGAGAATCACTTGAACCTGGAAGGTGGAGTTTGCAGTGAGCTAAGATTGTGTCATTGCACTCCAGCCCAGGCAACAGTGCAAGACTCCCTCTCAAAAAAAAAAAAAAAAGAAGTATCCAGAGATGAGAAGGGTGATGTGGGAGACAAGAAGCACCCAGCGTGGGCTGAACAGCGGAGCAGATACTGCAGAGAAACATCAGTCATCTTGAGGCATAGCTATAGCAAATACCCAGAATGAAACATGGAGAACAAAAAGTAATCTTGGGGACACTTTTGATTGTTGAGAAGTGTTCTGCTTTTCTAGAGAGATGCCATTTTGTTTATCCATCCAATGGGTGATGGACATTTGGGTTGTTTCCAGCTGTGGCTATTACAAATAGAGCAACTGTGAGGGTTCTAGCACGCATCCCTGTGTAGACAGATGTTTGCATTTCTCTTGAGTGGATGCTGAGGTGTGGAATTGCTGGGTTTATGGCAAGCTTGTGTTTTAACTTTTTAGGAAGTTGCCAAAATTATTTCCAAAGGGGTTGGACCTTTTTACACTCCCACAGGTTACCCATGAGGATTCCAGTTTCTCCATCCTCACCAACACCTGCTCTTGTCGACCGCGTTGATTGAAGCCATTCTAGTAGGTGTGAAATGGTATCTCCTTGGGTTTTTCGTTTGCATTGTTAAAATGCCTAATGATGTTGAGCATCTGGCCATGTGTCTCAAACCATGTGCACATCTGCACGGGTGAAGAGTCTACTTGAATGTTTCCTCTTTTTTTTTGATTGGGTTGTTTTCCTTCTTATTGTTAATTTGTGAAAATTTTTTATGGAGTCTGGATAGACGTCCATCATCAGATGTATGATTTACACACATTTTCTCCAGTCTTTGCTTTGTCTTTGCATTTTCTTCATGATTTCCTTTGAAGAACAAATGTTTTTAGCTTTGAAGGAGTTCAGTTTATCAAATTCTTTTTTATGGGTCATGCTTTTGGTGTCATATTTAAGAAGTCTTGGTCTCACCAAAGTCACAAAGATTTTCTCCTCTTTGCTTCTAGAAGTTCTAAGATTATAATTATTATGTTGAGGTCTATGATACACTTTGAATGAATTTTTTTGCATATGGGGTGAGGTAAAATTCTAAGTCCTCCTCCTTCTCCACCACCTCTGTTTCTCTTCCTCTTTCTCCTCCTCCTCCTCTTCCTCCTTCCTATGGATATTCAATTGTTTCAGCACCATCTATTGGAAAAAACTCTCCTTTTTCCATTTAATTGTCTTGGCACCTTTGTTGAATGAATGATAAATGTTAAGGACTCTTAATTCTGTTCCATTGATCTATACGTCTGTTCTCATGCCAATATCACATTTCCTTGATTACTGTAGCTTTAAGGTAAGTTTTGAAATCGGAATGAGTAAGTTCTCCAACTGTGTTCTTCTCGTTCATAATTACTTGTGCTATTCTATGACCTGTGTATTTAAATACACATATTAAGATGAATACATCACAATATAAATAAAAACCTGCTGGTATTTTGTTTGGGCTTACGTTGGATCTATGAATCAATTTAGGGGAGAATCACCATCTTAACAACGTTGAGTCTTTTAATCCATAAACATGGATGTCTTTATTTATATAGATCCTTAATTTATCTCCAGAGTACTTGATAATTTTCAGCATACAAGTCTAGCACTTTTCAATTAAATGTATTCCTAAGTATTTTATTCTCGTTGATGCTATTTTTGAATGGAATTAGTGTTTTTAAGCTTCATTTTTAGTTAGCTCGTTACTCATGTAGAAATACAATTGGCTTTTGTATCTGAAATTGTATTGTATGACCTTGCTGAATCTGTTGATTTGCTCTGTTGTGTCTCTGAAGTTCCTTAGGCTTTTCTAGATATAGGATCATATTGTCTACAAATAAAATACATAAAAACTTGGCAGAACTAAATGGAGAAATAGACTCAAAAACATATGTGGCAATGTTAACACCCATTTTTTGGTGTAATAGAACAAGTAGACACAAACTCTTTAAGGATACAGAAGATGAGAACAAATCTATCAACAAACCTGATGTGGCTGACATTTGTAAGACACCGTATTCAACAATTGCAGATACACGTTCTTTCCCTGTGCTTATGAAAAGTCCACCATGACAAAATCATACATTGTGGCATAAAATATATTTCAGTAAACTTTGTAGGAGTGAAACTTAAATGAAACCTTTTTGGTCACAATAAAATGTAATAGAGGGAGGGAGCACTTTACAAGTCATTTTAATAAATTGGTGCAGAAGTAATTGCAGTCTTTACCATTACTTTCCGGTTTTGCTTTCAATGACAAAAACCTTGATTACTTTTGCGCCAACCTGATATTATGAGAGCAAAACCTGACAAAGACGCTGCAACCAAATTGGAAATTAATAAAAAGAAAATACCCAAATAGTTGGCAATTAAAGTAAAAAAATTACCCATGAGTCAAATAAATCATACTGAAAAGTAGAAACTACTTTGAAGTAAATGAAAATAAATGCACATCCAAACTATGAGCTGGAGTTGAAACAATGGTTATAAAGAAATCCATAAATTTCCGTGTGTAATTAGGAGGGAAGAAAGTTTTAAAGCTAATGATCTACCTTAAGAAGCTAGAAAAAGAAGGCAAAACTAATGCCAGGGATAACAGGATAATAAAAACAAGCGAAGTTAGAGCAGGATTAAATGAAGGAGAAAACCTGCAATTAAGAAATTAAAAAATTTAAAAAATTAGCAAAGTTCAGAAAGCTCTTTGAAAGGCTAACAAATTGGTAAGACCTTAGCAAGACAGATAATAAAGAACACACACACAGAGTGAGGTAAGGGAGGGGAAAGCTGCACAATATTGGAATGAAAGAGAGGATATTACTGAGGGATACACAGATGCTAAATGGATATTGTTAAAATCTTGATGCCAGTAATTTTTACAACTTAGATTTAATGGATACCTTTTTTTAAAAAAATAATTTACTAAAACAAGAAGAAATAGAAAATCTGAAGTACTCTAAAGCTATTAATACATTGAATTGAAAATTAAAGGCTAGGCGTGATGGCTCACGCCTGTAATCCAAGCACTTTGGAGGCCAAGGCGGGCGGATCACCTGAGGTCGGGAGTTCAAGACCAGCCTGACCAACATGGCGAGACCCCGTCTTCAAAAAATATAAAAAAAGAAAATTAAATACCTTTTTACAAAAAAAACTCTAGGCCCAGGTAGCTTAAATGATGAATTTAACATCAAACTAAGAAGTATTGCCAATCTCATACACACTATTTCAAAAATGGAGGAAAAGGCAATATTCATTTTTAAATCATTTCATGATACCAGTGTAACTCTAATACTAAAACCTAATAAAATATTACAAGAAATAAAATTATAGCTCGATAGTTCTTATCAACAGAAACACAAAACTCCTAAGCAAGACATTAGCACATAGAAAATAGTGATATATAAAAGCATAATAGGCATTATTAAATGCAATGTTTGTTTAACATTCCAAAAGCAATTACTGTTATTCATCCCTGTAGGGACCCCAGCTCCCCACTCTTTCTTTCTGTGTTCTGACTGAAAGCCACGGAGTGCATTGACTGCTCTGTGACCTAGCCAGGTACAGGTTTTCCCCAGCAGGCTTGAACCCAGACCAGGCCCTTGAACATTCCTGGGCACTGATAAAGATATCTAGGCGATTGCCTGAAGCACGAAAATAAACTGGCCGTGGCCAGAGTCCGATTCCTCAGGTCCTCGGGAAAACCCCATGCCCTAACCTCGCCGCAGACATGCTTAGGTGGACACCCTTTTCTCTCACTGTCTCTAGGTTTGCTGCAGCCCTCTGCAAGTGAGTTTCCTTAATAAATGCTTTGGACTGATCACCCAGTCATTTTGTGCCTCTGTTTGGAACCCCAGCTGTTCTCATCCCCAACTGGTGCTCAGTTTGGAGCACTCCTTTGAGAGAACTTCCCTAAGTTGGGATGTCTTCAGCTTTGGGTTCAGCAGGATGAGACATCATATTAATAATAAAAGACATGCATGAAAAACCTGCAGCTAACATTTGACAACCAAAATAAGTGACCGAAGCATAAATCTCAGTCATCAAGGGTTATTAAGGCAGCTTTAGGGCACATCTGGGAAAAATACCAGCCACAGACATACCTGTGGCCATTTTTCTGAAGAAGTTTCAGGAGGATTAGTAGGAATACTTTTCCTTAAAGTGGGGAAAGGCATATGGGAAGAGGGGCAGGCAATTCTTAAGGGGAATGGCTTTTTTTCCTGTGAGACTTTAGTGAATACCCAGTAAATCTGCATTTCACGTAAGATAAGGTGAATATTTGAAGAGAAAAAAAAAGTGGGAAAGATAGAGTCAATTACGTAGATGTCTCTGGTTACGTAGATGTCTCTGGGTAGGTGGAGAAATTAGTCTTGTCTTTGCTCTGCACCTGGGAAGATAAGCTTGTAATCAGCATTATCAGTGTGGAATCAAACGGATTTAGTCTTAGGACCTAGACTTATGTTGTAGACTTAAACTCACAATTAGCATGTCCTTGTTTATGGGAGGCCAGCAAAGAACTTGCTGATGAATGATATGATTTGGTGCAGTTTTTCCAGATGCCTGCAGCCTTTTACCGTTTTGTAGGGGTCTGGCAGATGCATGTTGCTACTGACAGCTCTTCATCTGGAAGAGGGGGTTGCATGAATCAGCCTCTGGGCTAAAGTTTGGGGTCTTGAGATTTTTCATCTTCCTTTACACATCATCTAATGGTGAAATATTGAGTGCTTTTACCATAAGATCAGGAAGAAGGCAAAGAGTCTGCTTTTGATAACTTCTATATCATTATACTGAAAGCCCTAGCTAGGGTTAGCATGCAAGAAAAACATACATGGTATAAGTAAATATTTGAAAGTAAAAAGTAAAACTGTCCATGTCAACAGATATGTATGCATTATTGCATACATAGAAATTTCTTAACCAATCTAAAGCAGCAATATAAAAGAAGCAGATTAATAAGTAAATTTAGAATTGTCATATAAAACAAATCAATATAAAGTTCATTTCCTATTTAATAGCAGCAAACAATTGGAAATCACATTTACAAATAATTTATGAAAATAAAACACTTAAGGATAACTTTAAAAAATTACTTGTGACCTTTTTATTTGGAAAATATAAGTATAGTAACATACCATATAAGTTCGTAAAGTATTTAACTATATAAAGTTGAAAAAGAGATAGATAAATGGAGAGATATACCATGTTCATAGATTTGGGGAATTAATATTATCAATATGTCAATTCTCTCCAAACTGATATATATATTAAAAACAATTATATTCAAAGTTAAAGCTCTTTTTTTGTTAGTAATAATTTGATTCTAAAATACATACTAGTTTGCAAATTACATACATCAATGGAAAATAATAGAGTCCAGATCAACTCATACAATATAAAATTAATTAATTTTTGACAAAGATGTCAAGGTAATTTAGTGGATTAAAAAATCTTTTAAACCAATAGTACTCTGACAATTAAATATCAATGTAAAAAAAAAGTCAAGCCTTATTTTATACCATTCACTGAAGTTCATTGAGACTGTAGTCTCACATGTAAAACCTATAACTGTAAAGCTTGTAGAAGAAAACCAAAGAATCTAATTGCAACTTTGGAATAGGGAAATGTTTCTTAGCAGGATACAAAAAGCAATAACCATAAAAGAAAATCAATGGACAATTTGAGCCTCCTCAAAATTAAAAGCTTCTTTTCATCAGAACATACCATTAAGAAAATGGAAAGGCAAGTCATGGACTCAGAGAAAATATTGCCAATACAATATGACAATACAATACAAACATTTGTCCCAGGAAAAATGGCTTGTTTTAGAGATTGTATGGAAATACCCCATAAGTCAGTTACAGGTCAAGCAACCGTAGAATAAATGATAAATGACTTAAATGGCTACTGCATGAAAGAAGATATATGGCCAGTAAGTACATGAAAGGGGTTAAAAACTTCAGTAATTAAAGAAATACAAGCTTAAACCACAATGAATACTACCCCTCATCCAGAGATGACTATGTTAAAGATTAATGGTATCCAATATTGGCAAGAATGTAGATTAATGAGACTCTCCATATGTTGCTGGTGGATGAGAAAAAAGGTATATGACTTTGGATAGGTACTGATCATTTTCCTATAAATTTTTAATGTATACCTACCCTATGAGGTCAAGGAGATTCCAAAGAAACCTGAAATCCAGTTAAGGCTACGATGGAATATGGTTTGATTCAGGCTATGATGGAATCGGTCCTTCTAAAAGCTTTACAGTTATAGATTTTATGTGTAAGAATATAGTGTCAGTTAATTTTTTTTTTTTTTTGCGACAGAGTCTACTTGTCACCCAAGCTAGGATGCAAGTGGCACGATCACCACTCACTGTAACCTCTGCCTCCAAGGTTCAAGCAATTCTCGTGCCTCAGCCTCCCTAGTAGCTGGGATTACAGGTACCCAACACCATGCCTGGCTAATTTTTGTATTTTTAGTAGAGACAGGGTTTTGTCATGTTGGCCAGGCCAGTCTTGAACTCCTGACCTCGGGTGATCTGCCCACCTTGGCCTTCCAAAGTGCTGGGATTACAGGCATGAGCCATCACACCCCTCCTCCCTTTTGAAAGTTAGACACAAGTGACCAGCGTTCATATTAAAATCAAGATTCTAAGACTGACAAAACAGACTCTTTGTAGCAGTAAGATACCAACTTCAACCTGTCTCTGATAAATATCACATGACAGATAACAGGTCCTAAAGGAAATAAAAATATTTTACCTCAAAATATATTTCTGTGACATATTTTGAAATGGCCCACTAGGCTGTCACTTGTGGGGAAAATCTTCATTCTTTAGGGAATCTGCTTCCCTTTCCATGTTTTCTCCTAATCCAGGAGAGCTTTAAACAAGAGTCTGATACATTTAGGTTCCGATAAGAGAGATCCACTCTCCCTTCTCTCTGAAGCCTGCCACCCAGAGCCTTCATCTACATAACAGGAACCTGGGCTTCCACATCCCTCTTATCTTAACCCTCAGATGCCTTTCTGCTGACTCCAGCACTTCAGGGAAAGCTTAATTCTTTCACCCAATTGCCAGTTAGGAAATCTTTGCATTCACCTATGACCAGGAAGCCCCTTAATTTGAGATCTTTCTGGGTCTTTCTGGGTCAAATCAATGTAAACCTTACGTGCGTTGATTTATGTCTTTGCCTGTAACTTCTATCTCCCTAAAATGTATAAAATGAAGATATAACCCAAACACCTTGGGCACACATTATCAGGATCCCCAAGACTGTGTCATAGGTCATAGTTCTTGTATTTGCCTCAGAATATTTTATGGAGTTTTACAGAGTTAGTCTTTTTTTTTTTTTTTTTTTTTTTTTTTTTTTTTTTTTTTTTTTTTTTTTTTTTTTTTTTTTTTTTTTTTTTTTTTTTTTTTTTTTTTTTTTGTCAACAGAAAGTGACTGGAGGGGTGTTTTCTGAATGATGGAACTTTCTAAATGATAAAAAGGTTCTAATTATTGATACGTGTGCATATGTAAAAGTTTATCCAGTGGTACAGTTAAGACCTGCACATTTCATTGCATGTAAATTTTCCCTCAGAAATTTGAAGAAAGAAATATGGGTAGTCTGATATAATTTATCCATGCCAAGCCTACTTTCGTTTTCAATTTTTGTTATAAATTCTCCTTTGAAACCATGGCCAACCACAAACCACAAACCTGCCTCCGCTCTTGATAGAAATCTCAATATTCCAAACAGCAAAATAAAGTGAGAGGACCCAGCCCTCTTCCGCCTCCCATCACCTTGCTCTGGTGATTCTTTGTGGGGTGAGGAGAACTGCTCTTCGTGTTCTCCCAAACCACCAACACACTCGCTCTGCTTCAACCTAAGCTGCCCTCCCTGATTGCTCCAGGAACCAGTGGAAGAAGTCCAAAAATAAATATCCTGTTTTTCCTCACTGTTTTAGGTAGAATCAGTGGCTTCTCACTTGAAAGTGATCCAATGTCTTTGAAAGAAGTTTTCTTTAAAATGCAAATGCCAGTCGTTTCTCCACAGTGAAGGAAAGGCCCTGACCCATCTCCCAGCTGCAAGTGGGCTGTTCTGATTGCTTCCAGGTCCTGTCCTCAAGGGCAGCAGCTCCATGGGAGACTCCGCCTTTGCTGAGTTTTCTAACATTAGTGTCAGGAAACAAGAATCTGCCACTGATGCTCCTTTTCTAAGGGTGTAAACATTTATATAAAGGAACAACCCAGCACAGCCTCCCTGTCCTTGTCCCCTTTTTCTTCCTCGGCTCTTCATCCTCCTTTCTCTCTTCTCTATGTCTCAGGCTCCTCTGCTTGCTGCTTTTCGCCATTGATTTTTATCTTCCTCCCCCCCCACCCCGCCCCGGTTGTGTTTTACACTTACTTAGCTATCTGTGGAATTTGCTTGCAGAAACATTGGAAATCAACCTGCCTATGTGATAGAACATAGCTGGATTACAGAGTAGAGTTGACAACTTTACCTCTTCTAGCCAGAATCAACAAACATCTGTTTAAACAGAAGCCTAGGAAGCATGAAGAACTGGAAGAGGCTACCCAAGAGCTAAGAAACAAGTGGGCGGAATTTGGAAGAGCAGGGATTTGATAGCGTGTGCTAAATTTCCAGAGAAATGGAAATCAAATGGAAGAAGATTTTGGTTCATTGCGGCACTGTTTACAATAGCAAAGACTTGCAACCAACCCAAATGCCCATCAATGATAGACTGGATAAGGAAAATGTGGCACATATACACCATGGAATACTATGCAGCCATAAAAAAGGATGAATTTATGTCCTTTGCAGGGATATGGATGAAGCTGGAAACCATCATTCTCAGTAAACTGACACAAGAACAGAAAACCAAACACTGCATGTTCTCACTCATAAGTAGGTGTTGAACCACAAGAACACATAGACACAGGGAAAGGAACATCACACACTAGAGCCTGTTGTGGTATGGGGGGCTAGGGGAGGGATAGCAGGAGGTGGGAGGGGGGGTTGGGGAGGGATAACATTAGGAGAAATAACTGATGTAGATGTTGAAGGGGGTGGATGCAGCAAACCACCATGGCATGTGTATACCTATGTAACAATCCTGCACGATCTGCACATGTACCGCAGAACTGAAAGTGTAATAATTTAAAAAAAAAAAGAAAAAAACATACAAAAGGAAGACTTGTACATTCACAAAAAACCTGTCGGTTCCTTATTAGCAGAAGTTTTTACATTTAGAATTTATTAGAAGTTTTAGAATAACAAACATTTTTAATTACAAA
The DNA here is from genome assembly GCF_001604975.1 of Cebus imitator. Lineage (NCBI taxonomy): Eukaryota > Metazoa > Chordata > Mammalia > Primates > Cebidae > Cebus > Cebus imitator. The sequence goes on from NW_016107644.1 coordinate 834,391, forward strand.
TAAGTTCCACAGGGAAAATCTGAACTTAAATGCTTCACAGCAAGTGCATTTTTTTTTAACTGTCATCTGTTGGAAATGTAAGTCTACAACCACCAAGAATACTAAGATATTTTCCAAAGTGACATTATGAATCAGTAAATGGTTATGGAAAATATCCTTTGGCCAGGTTGCTCTGAGTTTAGAAACAATAATAATGGTTGTAGTAATAGCCACAAACCACTGTGTGGTATAAAAATACAATGGTGGCCAGGTGCAGTGGCTCACACCTGTAATCCCAGCACTTTTGGAGTCCAAGGCAGGTGGATCACAAGGTCAGGAGTTCAAGATCAGTCTGCCTAATATGGTAAAACCCTGACTCTACTAAAAATACAAAAATTAGCTGGGCATGGTGGTGTGCTCCTGTAGTCCCAGCTACTTGGGAGGCTGAGGCAGGAGAGTTGGTTGAACCCAGGAAGCAAAAGTTGAAGTGAGCTGAGATTGTGCCACCACTGCACTCCAGCCTATGAGTGACTTAGTGAGACCCTGAATTTGAAAAAAATACAATGGTTTTATTTTTTAAAACAAGATATCATGGTATACATGGTATAAAATTGTGGCCAATTTAAAATTTTTAATGGAAAGTGGTATATGTAGGCAGGTGATATGTTGCTATTAAACATTTTTCTGAATGTCCTGCCCAATGCAATAAGACAAGAAAAAAAGTAATATGTAATAAGGCAGAAACAAACTGTCTTTTCTTTTTTTGCAGATGAGATGTTTGTCTAGTTCAAAAGGAAAGAAAATAACAGTAACAGCACATCTGATATTCATGTAATAATAAGAGAGATCAGTAAGAGGGCTGGATAAACAGTCAATATTTAAAAAATTATTTCCTCATACACGAGTCTCAAGTCTATTCCTTAAATTCTAGACTCCTATGCAGGTACAATGTCTATTCAATATCACTGCTTATGTCTTCAATTGTTTTTTACTTCCTTCATCCCACAGGTATATATGTAGCCTCTATTGTGTGCCAGGTCTTTTTTGAGTCACTGGGAATTGAGTATGACAAAGATAAAAAGAAAATCCTGCCTGAATGGACCCTTCCCTCCAGCAGAGAACCAACCAGACAATTAAGAATGATAGATTTTTGGTAAAAAAAAAAAATCATGTATGGTATATTAGGTAGTGACGCCTGGCAAGGAAAAATAAAGCAAGGAAACAGAGGGAATTGATAGAAAGAGGATCAGACTTTTAGACAGGATGGCTGGGAAGGTCTGGGGAGGGCACAGAGGCCTGAAATGCAGAAGAGCATTCTGGACAGAGGGTACAGGGGCCCTGAGGCGACAGCCTTCATGGCATGCTCCAGTGGCATCCAGGGCCAGTTATATGGTGTGACTGTGTCCCCACCAAAATCTCATCTTGAATTGTAGCTCCCACAGTTCCCACGTGTTGTGGGAGGGACCTGGTGGGAGGTAATTGAAGCCTGGGGGCAGGGCTTTCCTGTGCTATTCTTGTAATAGTGAATAAGTCTTTAGAGATTTGATGGTTTCATAAAAGGGTGTTTCCCTGCACAAGCTGTCTTCTTTTGTCTGCTGCCATTTGAGACCTGACTTTCACCTTCTACCATGATTGTGAGGCCTCCCCAGCCACGTGCAACTGTGAGTCCATTAAATCTCCTTCTGTCAGGCTAGGCACAGTGGCTCATGCCTGTAATCCCAGCACAGCACTTTGGGAGGCTGAGGAGGGCAGATTACCTGAGGCTGGGAGTTTGAGACCAGCCTGACCAAGATGGAGAAACCCTGTCTCTACCACAAACAAAAAAAAATTAGCCAGGCGTGGTGGCATGTGCCTGCAATCCCAGCGATTTGGCAGGCTGAGGCAAGAGAATCACTTGAACCCGGGAGGCGGAGGTTAGCTGCGGTGAGCCGAGATGGCGCCATTGCACTCCAGCATGGACAATAAGAGTGGAACTCCGTCTCAAACAAAACAAAACAAACAAAAACAAACAGGAAGAAAACCAAGTCTTTCTTTCATGAATTGCCCAGCCTGAGGTATGTCTTTATCGGCAGCTGGACTAATACAGCCCGTTCACTTGGAGTAGAGGAAGAGAAGAGGAGGGGCAGCAGAGGAGGTCCTGTAGGAACCTAGGTCACTGTGAGGATGTCGCCTTTGCCGTGAGAGAGATGGGATGACGCTGGAAGACTGAGTGGAGGAGTGTCCTGATTTCTGCTTGATATTCAAGACTTCTTGACTGCCTTTCACCCACACTCCAGAGCTTGCTCCTCTCCCAGTATTTCCAGGTAACAAGTGGGTTCTCTCGTCTCTTGGCTGGTCACTTCAACCATGATACTTGGAGCCTTCCTCATGTCTGTCCTCTTCTATAACAACGCACCAAATCCATCATCACATCCTGTTGGGCTTACATTTAATACGCAGCTCATCTTCCCCAGATTCCATGCTGCTCTAAGGTATAACCTGCTCTCTCCTGGGCGAGGGCGAGGGCTTCCTGCCTCGTGCCCCTTCTTTGTCTAACCCCACTATGCTCTGTATTTCATAGCGAAGTCACAGTGATTCTTAAAAATACAAAAATCAAGGCATGGCTTTTGCATGCTCAGAATTCTCCAAACCCTTCCCATCACATTTAGAAAAAACATCAGAGTCCTCGCTATGGGTGTAAAGTGATCTCGGATCTTGCCCTGTCGCCGTTCTGATCTCAGCCCTTTCTGTTTCTGCCCAGCTGGCTTCCCTTCTGAATCCCTGATCACCTGCTCTTTCTCAGACAGCCCAACACATTCCCTCTTTAAAGCCATTTCATGTTTTTCCTTTAGCAAGGAGCGTTCTTCTTCCTGGGTCACCAGCTCACTTGCTTCCCGTCTCTGCTCGAATTTCACCTCTTTAGAGAAGATAGCTCTATCTGTCTATGAAATGGTCTTCTCTGAGCACCCTATTTCAATAGGTACATGCACTATAAAGTAATGTATAGAATCAATGAATTCACTCCAAAGAATCCAGTGAAATTTTTGTGCCACTTGACAAACGAATTTTATAATTCATGTGGAAAAAAATTTGCAAAAGAAGAATATATAAAATCATTTGTTTTGTTTTGAAAAAGCAAAACAAGGTAAGAGTTGTCCACAAGATGTGAAATTGTAGTATGGTGCTGAAGTAACTAAATCAGTATGCTACTGGTGCTATAAAAGTCATAAATTGGGGCCGGTCACAGTGGCTCACACCTGTAATCCCGGCACTTTGGGAGAACAAGGTGGACAGATCATGAGGTCACGAGATCGAGACCATCCTGGCCAACATGGTGAAACCCTGTGTCTACTAAAAATACAAAAATTAGCTGGGCATGGTGGTGTGTGCCTGTAATTTCAGCTACTCAGGAGGCTGAGGCAGGAGAATCGCTTGAACCTGGGAGTCAGAAGTTGCAATGAGCCAAGATTGTTCCACTGCATTCCAGCCGGGCAACAGAGCAAGATTCCGTCTTAAGGAAAAAAAAAAAAGTAATAAATTGAATAAATAAGGGGGGAAAACACATTCATGTAAACGTAAGATTTCAGTTTGTAGTGAGTGTATGAGAGAGACGTTTCAAATTCACAATGAAGTAGACTGTTGCGTAAACGGTATTAGAACAAATATCTAACCATATGAGAAAGGATAATATAAGTAATAGGTGACATTAAACCATAAATGCTAAATATTAAAACAAATCATGAAAGAAGAAAATATGAATTTGTGATAACGACTTGGTATCTAAAATCTTTTCCAAACCAAGGAGTAGAATTTGGAAGTCATGAGGAAGTCAGTAATACAGAGATACTTGACCTAATAGAAACAAAAACAAAATAATAATAAAAGGCAACATAAACAAAATTTAAAGAAGATTTCAAACTGTGAGAAAATGGTTATCCCATGGGATGTTAAAAGCACAGTACCTTTTAACTAGTAAGGAAGAGCCATTCCCCCTTGGGAACGGGCAAAGCCTTTGGCTAGGTGATTTTCATGTGAAGAAATACCAAATAAGAATAACATAAAAGGTCACTATTGTAAATAGCCATGGACACGAACATTAAAATATGAATGAAACATTTTAACTCAACAACTTTGCAATTTTAAAATTGACAATATCATGTATTAGTGAACTTGTAGGTAAATCAGCTTGTTCAATATAATTGCAGACGAGTCCACGTAATAGTGAGAGAAGCCTCTCCTACTTTCACGCCTTGATCCCCAGACCCATGTCTTATGGCTAAAGGCGGAGAAAGCCCCCCACAGCAGTCTCTGATTCCAAGCATGTAATGCCCCCTGTACCTAACCCATCCTGCTGGGGCGTTGTCTCCTGAGCTGTCACTGAGTGTTTGGTGTGGTAGTTCACGTCACGAACAGGCCATCTGCTTCTGGGTGATGGGGTATGCGGTGAGATCAGCAAATTCCCTAGGCAGGAGACCTTTGCTGTCCTCCTTTGCTGTGAAATGAGCTCCCTGGCCAGGGAGCGCCATGTCGGTGGAGAATGAATTCTGTGAGCCCAGGATGTGGGTGGTGGCAGAAACATTACAGGCAGGGAAGGCACATCCGTATCCAGCACAGGTGTTTATTCCTGTGAGGATGCATCTCTGTCTTGTCCACGATGGAAGAAGTCCAGTGTCATCAACCTGCCTCCCGATGGCCAGCTGCTCCCTGCGGGAAATGTGCCACATGGGCGCTCAATGTTAGTCTCTGCTGCTGGCAGGTTGGGCACCTAGAAGTGACCTGAGCCAGGCCAGACTTGATGAGGGACATCAATGCCGAGTGCAGGCACAGCCTCCATCCTTGCCACCATGGTCACTTTGCTTAGGAGCCCATTGGACAATGACAGGGAGGACAGGGAAGGTGGCTGCCTGGTGTCCACAGAATATGTTATCTTGTCCACCTGAGTATTAAGAATTTCTTCCAGGTCGTTCTTTTGTGACATTCATTCACATGGGACACACATATTTTCACAGTCTGTTTCCATCCTGAGAGGCCTGTCCACAAACCTCTTCACAGCCAGCAATCTTCCGGTCTTGTTCTTTCCAAACCATTAGCAGATGCACACACATTAGTGTGGGTCTGCACTTCTAGCCAGTTCTCCGAAATCTAGATACTGCTTGGAGCTCTGCCCACTGAAATGATTTTCCTTCCCCACTGTGCCCCAGGGTCACCCTGAGGCAGGCAATTGTGCTACAGCTGTCTGCTTTTGCGGGCAGCAGGAGATCCATCATGCAGCCCATCAGTATGTTCAGCTGAAGTTGGTTCTTCCTCAGTTGCTGAGATACCTTGATAAGCGGTGGGCATGGCACCTGCGGTGGGTGGAGGCAGCGAAACAGGAGGCGGTGCTGGGTGAGTTAGAGACACCTGCTCACCCTACGCGGACCTTACAGACGTGCCTGGATGCTGTGTCCCATGCACCATTTCGTTTCACAGTCCATCACTGCTGCCCACACCCAATCTCCTGGGGTCTCAGGAGATGGAAAGGGCCTTCCAGGTAGGTAGACAGATCTGGTGAGGGAACTCTAAATTGGAGCGCAGACATGTTGCAAAAGGAGAGGGGTGCGGGGCCTGGTTTTGCCTAAGACCTGGCTGCCAAGTTGGACAATGAAGGCTGGGAGGCAGGTGGGTCTGTGGGCATCCATCGGGGCCGGCATCATCATCAGGACAGTTAGGTATGAGTGTGATTTGCAGGGGATGCGGCTGGGGACCTGGTTCAAATAAGACCTTTTGGCCAGCCCTTCAGTTGTTAACAAGGGCCATGGCAGAATCGCTAAACCGGAGTTTGACTATGGTCCTGCCTGGGAGCACAGGAGAGCCCAGGTGGAGACAGGCAGGGAAGCCTGCGGCCACCTGGACCTCTTCCTCTCCATCTCTGTTCTCAGTGGCTCCATCTCAGAAATGAGAGGTGTCTCCCACCCTGTCAGCTGCACTCCTCCCCCGCCCCCACTGCTGCAGCCATTTGAAAGCAGGTACTACAGGTGGGCCAGGAGGTGAGCTTTGGAGGTGTTGGTAGGAAAACACTCACACCTGCCACTGCCTCACGGCACCAGAGAGAGTGGAATATTCCATTTGTGCTTGATAAAGACACATTTGTTCTCATCCTCACTCACCCTGCTGAACGCTCTCCCTGGAGAGTGAGATGAGCAACCTGCTGGCGTGTTCTGCTGAGCAGGACAGTGCTGAGCACCTTGATGAGGGTGACACACTCCCAGGTGCTTCCAATCACTGGGCAGTTTGCTCTAGCTAGGATCCCAGTCTCCTCTCAGAATAAGAGTGATTTCCAGGTAGCTAGATCCGGGGAGGAACACCAGTTGGAGCAGAGACATGGTGCAAAATGACAGGGCTGTGGGGGCCCGGCTTTGCCCAAGACCTGGCTGCAAAGATTTCACAGAAACATGCTCAACTTCTCCTCCAGTCCGGCCCGCACAGCAGTAGGGAGGTGCTGAGCCATGCTCCCCTCCACCCGGGCTCTATCCTGGCAGCTACACCATGACTCAAAGGAGAGGCGGCTGAGTCGCTTTCCCTGCCGGAGTCAGGGTGGTCTCTGACCTCTACGGTTTAACTCCGGGTGAGTCAGGAGGATACGCTGAGGGGCCAGTCTCCCTGTAATATGAGCTCAATTTATTGCTGGTGCAAGTCACACTTAGGTTGCGTTTAGGAAAAAAAAGTAACTGGATGGTGAAAATTGAATTAGTTTTCTAGAAATTCAGGTAAAACAAGAGAGCAAGGACGCAGGGGGGTGGGGTCTGTGGGCGGTGTTGAGCAGGGCAGGTGAGGCTCTGTCTTGTGGTCAGGGAGGCCCTGGGGACTCCCATGCACAGGCTTCGAGCAAGTCCAGCAGTGTGGGCAGGATGGATCCAGAGAAATGGCGGGGGAGGGGGTGCTTTATTTCACCCCTCAGCTCCTAAATGCAGCCTCACCAGAGAGAGGGGGGAGGAAAGTTCCCATATCCTCTGCTATGTTTCAGGCCCCTTGCCAGATATTTCTGTATTTGATGCATCACTGGTAAGGTTTGGCTCTGTGTCCCCACCCAAATCTCATCTTGAATTGTAATCCCCATGTCTCAAGGCAGGAACCTGATGGGAGGTGATTGGGTTGTAGGGGTGGTTTCCCCCAAGCCATTCTCGAGACGGTGAGTCTCACGAGATCTGATGCTTTTAAAATCGTAGGTTTTCCTCGTTCTGGCACACGCCCACTCCTGCCGCCTAGCGAAGGAGGCGCCTGCTCTCCCTCAGCCTTCCGCCATGGTTGTGTTTCCAGAGGCCTTCTAGCCACGGCTGCTCTCAAGTCTGCAGAACTGTGAGTCAGTTAAACTTCTTTCCTTTATGGTAACTCAGTCTCAGGTAGCATTCTTTATAGCAGTGTGAAAATGGACTCATACAGTCACCTTCGTCACAGTGTTGCAGTTGCTTCAGTATAGGTATTATTCATTTCTCTTTGGAGTGAAGGAAACCGAAGGAAAGAGGAGGTAATTTACCTGTGGACACAGCAGTTTCAGGTGAAGGAGCCAGGATTACATCCAGGTGTGTTTGGCTCTCTGCACACCTCCAGGTGGCTCTTTTCTCTCTCCGTCTCTCTCTGTCTCTGTCTCTCTGTCTCCGTCTCTCTCTGTCTCTGCCTCTCTGTCTCTGCCTCTCTGTCTCTGCCTCTGTCTCTGTCTCTGTCTCTCTGTCTCTGTCTGTCTCTCTGTCTCTGTCTGTCTCTCTGTCTCTGTCTCTCTGTCTCTGTCTCTGTCTCTCTGTCTCTGTCTCTCTCTCTGTCTCTCTAGTATCCTCCAAACATTTGTATGGACCTGGAAATCTCTTTAGTCTTTTTCCATCTGGACCTCAGGGTGACTTCTCCCTGGACACACCTCTTCCTTCTCCCAAAACCCATCCCTTGGTTTAGTGTGGCAGAGACATGCTTTCCTCCTCCTCCCCATGGTCAATGTGGTAGAAATACGAGCTTCCTGCAGTTCCCTCTAAGTGAATCTCTACTTTTAATCTCTGACATGGACCATCATCCTGAGTTCTGTAGCCCGGAGGTGGACAAGGGGTGCAGGTGTGTTGAGAACCGCTTCTCAGCACGTTTTTCATGGGTGGCTGGTACCTATGAATGCAAGGTGGAGGACGTAACACTGTGTTCTTAGCTGTCATTCTGGGAGAGGACACGTCGCATTTTAGCATGGGTTACGTGCACATTTGTATCAAGCTGTCTGCTGAAGAGCAAACTCCTTCATGCTGGAGGATGGCGTTAATTCCTGTAGGCTTTTATTCTGTGTCCCTTGTTCACGCAGCGGGGCACTCCAGACATGGATGCCTAGACCTGAGTGGCGGGAGCGTTGGGTTGTTTGGAGCACAGTGATGTGGGCGGGAGGGAGCCCAATGGTTCTGACCCCTGAGCCCCCGTTTTCAGCGAGCACAGGTCGTATTGTTCAGCATCCCGGCGTGAAAACACTTTTAAATGTACTGGGCGAGGAGTACAATTGCTATTCAGACATAGTCTGTTTTCCCCCTTGAAAGACTGCCTCTGAACGCTGAGTTATTTTCCTGCTTTTTCAGTAAATCAAAGGTTTCACCGTCGTGTAAACCCTTGGGCGGCAGAGCCTCCCGTCTCCCCCCATATTGTTCTATGAGATTTTGATGTTATCTTGGTTGCCAGCAGCCCTGACAGAGATGCATTGCAGATGGCTCGCCTCCCAGGTGAGGTTAGATTGAACCCTCCTTATCTCTTGATTGTCGTTTTGTCACTTTCAAGAGAAGCTGTGTGGTGAGACCTTGCATTGTTGTTGATGTCCTTAAAGGGAACATTCCCTCTGTTAGGAAAATGTGACAGCTGGATGCTGTGAGTTCCTGACCCCTTGCCCTGAAGCAAGAGTGACCAGGCCTCTCTCCTGGGGGACGGCCCTCCCAGGCGGGGTCACAGGGACATGGGCCCTAAAGCGAGAACTGGGGCATCGTTCATTCCCTCTTTCATGCCATGAGTGTGGATGGTGCAGCGAATGTCACAGGAGCTCAGCTATGCCCACGCCTGCTGTTACCCTGGCGCTTTGGGAAACTGCAGAGTCCGGCAGAAACCACCGGAGTTTTGGGCTCAGAGGGACTCCTGTTCCAGTCCCAGCTTCACCTGCAAGGCTCAGTGTTGGTGTAGGAATGGAACTTCTCTGAGTCTCAGTTGCTGTCATCAATATTTTACTGTCCTCATTATTCATAGTAGAATGATACCCTCTCAGACCTGATAAGTCTCTTTGCGTGCCTGACAGTGCTATGAGCTTATGCCTTATTTAATGCCGCCATCCTAGGTGGGTAAATTAATATCATCCCATTTCATGGTTGAGGCAGCTGAGGCTCAGGGAAGTTAGTAACTTGTCCAAGACCCCACGGCTAACAAGCGGTGGCTCTGGAAGCAACCCAGAGTGGCTGCTCCAAAGCTGCCATTGGCCTGGGCATCTGCCAAGGTGCCGCCTCTCCTGTGGCAGCCGCCACCTCCCAGCACCTGGAGAAAATGTAGCAGACTGGTGAGTGGGGTGGGGGGTGGGGCCATGTGGCTCACTCCACGCATGAAAAACCCGTGAGTGACAAATGCATAAAAAACAGCCCTTCTTGGCTGGCCGGCGGTCACTGTCTGTAGATTGCCTGGTATTCACCTTCTCAGAAGAATGAGTCTCAGGCCTCAGGGCACTGAGGTTCTGCATTGATGCAGTGGCTCAGCTTTGCTGCTCTCTGTGTTCGGGGGATTGCACACTTTGCACATGTGTTTATTTAACACTTGTGGAAATCCTTTGAGGATTGAGGTCACTGGTCATCCCTTCTGAGTGCGGCCTTCGGGGTGAATTTGCTCCAGCTGTTTTAAACCTTGTCCCAAAGCCCTGCAGGGAGAGGCTGAGTTCAGTCAGTCCTGGAGGGAGGCGGGAGCTGGGTGCATCCGGGATGGGCGTGGAGGGGCAGGACTGGGGGAAGCCACTGTGGGGCCGGAGGCTGGGCGGCTCAGGGCTCCTTAGCGTCCTCCCACCCAGCTCCTGTGGATGCCCCCTTAGCAGGACTCCTGGGTGAGCTCAGGACCTAGTAGGGTCCAGAGAGGCCAGGGTGGTTTCCCAGTTTGCAAAGCCCAGCCTGAGGTCTGGGCTAATGCCTGAGATTCTGCTCAGCTGACCTTCTCAGGGTGGCTGCAGCTGCTGAGCCCCTGGCAGGGCCTTGGGGGCGTCTACGGGCTGACCAGCTCTGCACCCACCTCGCTGCAGCCCTCAGCTGTCCCTCATCAGGACAAACTGCTGCTATTTCCTGAGATGTCCTTGGATCTGTGGCCTTCTCACCCCACACTCCCTATCCCGGCTGCGTGGAACCCTCTCCCCACTCCTCCCTGGGCCAGTTCTTCCTCCTTCACTTCGCTCACGGGACTGTTACCACCTGCTGAGTGCTCACCGGGCAGTCACCGGGGTACAGTGGGAGTAACACAGGCAGCTCGCTCCAGAGCCCAAACCCTCCAGCGCTCCCCACCGAGCCTGGTGCCTCCTGCCGTAGGCAGGGCCGGGGCCAGCTCATCTTCGTGCTCTGCAGAGAGCCTTGCTTGGGGCCCGACAGACCCTTCATGATGGCTTTTGAGTCGAATGGGGCTAGTCCTCAGCAGGCAAACCCCTGTTCCCCAACAGCCACACTGCTCTAAGTGTGCTCCCTGCAGCCAAGCTCTGCTGAGGGTCTAGAGGGGTGGCCAGGACCCATCCCAGATACCCAAGTGATCCAACAAGGCCCCTGTGGGAAGCAGGGCTGGGCAGGGCATGCGTTTGCACCTGCAAACTCAATGCGCAGCTGCGCCTTGGCAACTCCCGCCTGATCCCCGCACCTCACCCACCCCCCAGTCTCCACTTTCTTCTCACATGGACCTCTGGGTGTGACGCGTGTATGTGAGTCTGCACACGAGCATGCGCTCCTGCAGCACCTAGGTTGCTGGCCAGGTAGCAAAACCTCCCAGGAATGTGCAGTTGCCCTTGTTCAGCTTCTGCTCTGCTCACTGCAATTCAGCGTCCATGTCCTAATAGAGAAATGCAGTTTTCCCTTTCTTCCAGCCCTCCTCTGAGGAAGAAAAAGCCCTTTTTCCTCTCCCTCCCTCCCTCTTCACCATTCCTTCCCTCCTATCTTTAATAGGCTGGTGGGTTACTTACTGCAAATACTGTTTCCTAACCAGAATCAATTTTCTTTGCTTTTCTCTATTCCCATTAATTGTGATTCATAGGAACTTAAAAGGCTCTCATAGCAGCATTTATATTTGGAAGCTGTAAATCTCAGAAACTCACTTTCTCTTGGGATACACACACACACATGCACACACACACACACACACACACACACTCTCTCTCTCTCTCTGCCTGACCTGTGAACAGCACTTTAGAGATTACAAAGCCTTTTCACAGTGACTGCCACATGTAAGTGTCCCCCGGCCCCAGGAAACAGCAGGGCAGCTGTTTCTCCCATTTTCTAAATGAGGAGAGAAACCTCTTGCATGCTGTGGCACAAGCTGGGGCATGAGCCTTCCAAGTCCCTGCTTTTCTTCTCCTGCCCAGACACCCAGCCAAGAATTAGTGGTGGGATAGAGGGTTTCCAGCTAATGATGGGGTCCAACCTCCTCCGCTCTTAGTGCAGCCCAGAGCCTCTGGGAATATCACACAGGTGCCCATTTCAGAGCTAGGACTCTGTTGAATGGACTTGAGGAAATGGCTTCTGCTGTGAGAATTTGCAGATGTAACCAGGCCATCCACTGGCCCAGCCGACCGTGACTGGATGCACACCATATCCCCAGGGTGGTCCAGTTCCTTCAAGGACTGTCACTGCATTTTGCAGAGGGTGGAAACAGGATTGGAGAGGTCATGTGTTTTCTCTGAGGTCACACTACTGTTGCATCTCAGCTCAGCCTTGGGGCCTAGGCCAGGCCTGCTCTCGGGCCCTTGCCCTTGATGTGCATCTTGGTGACCAGAGCACAGGGCTCTCCTCTAGCCGTCCCTCCCGCTCCTGCCTGGGCTGGTCTTTTTCTACTGCGTGGACATTCTGGCTTGCAGATTTCTTCCTGTAGCAGTCTTGCTCTGCTCAGAGCCCTCAGCCAGTCTTCTGCCTTCACAAAGCTCCTCTATACAGCTCTAAGAGATGGCAACCCCTCCAGAGGGCCTCCCCTCTCCCGCTGGACTCTGGTCATCATCAGACTGGACTCTGGTCAACATCACATGTGTTCATTGTCATGCCTGTATTCGCCCCCACTGTCTTTGCGGTGATCTCCCGATGGCAGGGCCTGAGCCCACCACCACCTGTCTACCTTTGTAGGGCTATTTCCTACATAAATGACTTAATATATGTGTATCAGTCAGGTTTCTCCAGAAAACCCTCTCTCTCTTTGTAGCGAGAGATCTATCTTATACCTAGAGATAAATTTATTTTAAGAAGCTGGCTCGGCTTGGCATGGCGGCTCATGCCTGTAATCTCAGCACTTTTGGAGGCCAAGCAGGTGGATTGTTTGAGCTCAGGAATCCAGACAAGCCTGGGCAACATGGTGAAACCCTGTCTCTACAAAAAACACACAAAAATAACCGGGTGGGTGTCATGCACCTGTAGTCCCAGCTACTTAGGAGGCAGAGGTGGGAGAATCACCTGGGCTCAGAAGCCTGAAGCTGCAGTGAGCCATGGCCATGCTATGCCACACCAGCCTGGGTGACAGAGTGGGACTCTGTTTCAATCAGTCAATCAATCATTAGTTTACAGGATTGTGGGGCTGGCAAGTTTAGAATCTGTTGGGCCAGCTAGCATGCTGGAAATTCAAGTGCTAAGCACATCTGACAAATGCCTTTCCCACAACACCTGGACTGGTTTTTGACCAGAGAACTGAACACCATGGCCTAGTCAAGTGTACACATGAAACTTAACACCTCAACAGATGAAGCCATTAGAGTACTGCATGGTGAACAGAGGTTGCTCAATAATTGTAGCAATTATTAGAGAATTATTAGCTATCAGCAAGCGAATACTTAATGCCTACTGAATCACTTAATAGATTTAATAGATTTTTTAAAGAGCTCAAAGAATTTTTTTTTTGACATTGAGAACCTGATGCAAACTTCCCACAATGTTGTGTGATATTTCAGAACATTCGAAGACTTGTTGAACCACTGGGTTCTGTCTGGGTGAAGAAACTCATTAAGATCCCCCTGGTTTTAATTTCCATGATTTCATTATTTTATTAGGTCTTCTTAGGCCAAAAAAAAAAGTTATTTGCCTTTTTGTAATAAAGTAACACCTAGAAAGCTATGAGATTATGAGCATATTTGAGGATTTCTATTTGGAGTCATTTAAATTCATGCACTTTAATTGGAAAGCATGTGGTTACCTGGCTGGAGGTTTATCTCAGCCGGCTTGATACATTCTCCATGATTATGAGCGAGGAAGGTTGCCTAGAGAAAGCCTATTTTTACATAATGCGATTTTTCATGGTGTTTTTGTTTTCACAAAGATAAAATAATTGTGGGGAGATGGACAGAGAGATTCCTGGCTTTTTATTTTCCTTTTCCAGGCTGGTTGTAGTAGACTCTTAAAAATGTCAAAACAAATCACCATTTTGATATGTTTATTATACCTCTTCTCATATTCATTGAGAGAAAACACTTTGTTTTTAAACCTGAAGAACTGCATGGGTAAATTTCCACAATAGACATTTACTAAGAAAGCATGGTGCTGACATCTTCCAGAAGAGCGGCTTTTACTATGAGCCATCGATGGCCCTTGGAGTTGGCATGGCAAAAATGGGCATTTCTAACCAGTCAGATGGTCCTTCAAAATGCACAGAGGCAATTTGGGAATTATTTAATATTGTTGGAACCATTGTGGCACTTAGAATAGACAAATGCTTGCTTAAATTGAACAAAATTAATTTTTTTACCAATCATTTGTGCAAATTTCATAAATATATTTCATGCATCTCAACCGCCCCATTCAGATGACACTCGTTTTATATTCTGGTGGGAATTCTGGTAAGGCTTGAACCAAAGAGGTTTGAAATCTCTAAAAACTATATACTTGTATTAAATAGTTGAATTTTTATGCATATTGTACAGGTTGTAAATATGTATTTAATATAATTTACTGAAGCACAGCCTAACAACGGCAGAGTGTACACGGGACCAGACATACTAAGCAAATGCTGTGCGTTTTCTCATCTGTTAATTTCATTATGCGCTATTGTGTGTACATTTATGAGAAATCTCAAATCACTTTTTTTTTGTTTTATTTTGTTTTGAGAAGGAGTCTTGCTCTGTCTCCAGGCTGGAATGCAGTGGTGTGATCTCCACTCACTGCAACCTCTGCCTCCCAGGCTCAAATGATTCTCCTGCCTCAGCCTCCCAAGTAGATGGGACTGCAGGTGTGCACCACCACGCCCCACTAATTTTTGTATTTTTAGTGGAGATAGGGTTTCACTATGTTGGCCGGGATGGTCTTGATCTCTCGACCTTGTGATCCACCCGCCTCGGCCTCCCAAAGTGCTGGGATTACAGGAGTGAGCCACCGTGCCCAGGCTTTCAAATCACTTTTATAAAGGGTTGATGTTGCCTAAATAATACAAACACAACACACACACGCGCACACACACACACACACACGTCTATAGACAGTCTTAATGTGAATGCCATGAGAAACAAAATGACCCAACACAAAATACCTTTCATGTTTTGCACATATTAGACGCCTAATCATCATTAGCAATCACTGAGAAAAACTGAAGATACCAGTTGAATGTTTGAGAATTGAAGGATTTATCTGTGTGGTAAAATGAGGCATATGTTATTCCTTGTGTCTTTTCATCCCAGGTGTATTAGTCAGGGTTCTCTAGAGGGGCAGGACTGATAGGGTCGATGTGTGTAGGAAGGGGAGCCGATTGAGGCATATGTTATTCCTTGTGTCTTTTCATCCCACGTGTATTAGTCAGGGTTCTCTAGAGGGGCAGGACTGATAGGGTCGATGTGTGTAGGAAGGGGAGCCGATTGAGGAGTACTGACTCACACAATCAAAGGCGACGTCCCGCAATAGGCCGTCTGTAAGCTGAGGAGCAAGTAAGCCAGTTCAAGGCCCAAAACCTCGGAAGTAGGGAGTCCAACAGTGCAGCCCTTGGTCTGTGGCCAAAGGCCTGAGAGCCCCTGGCAAACCACTGTTGTAAGTCCAAGAGTCCGAAAGCTGAAGAACTTGGAGTCTGATGTTTGAGGGCAGGAAGCCTCTGGCATGGAGAAAGTTGGCCGAAGACTTGGCCAGTCCAGTCCTGCCACGTTCTTCTGCCTGCTTTCACCCTAGCCATGCTGGCAGCTGATTCGATGGTGCCCACCCAGATGGAGGATGAGTCTGTCTCTCCCAGTCCACGGACTGAAATGTCAATGTAACACCCTCACAGACTCACCCAGGAACCATACTTTGCATCCTTCAATCAAGTCGACATTCAATATTAGCCATCACAAGTCCACCCCTTGTCAACTTGAACCCTCAGAGCTCCTGAAATCATACATAATCTTCAAATAAAGACAGCAGTAAAGTCCTAATTACAGTTAACATGGCTATCCTTTGCACAACTAGAAACATACTAGCTCTTAACCTGAGTGCTATTACCTAAAGTTAATGACACCTAAATGCTGATATGAAGTCCATAAATATGTCACATGATAAAGGAAAAAGGAAATAAAAATATATTTTGTCAGTACAAGTGTATACATGCCCAAATACGTTCTTAAAATAAGGAGTAAATACTCATGATAATGACAGTTCTATTTCTGCAACTGGTCAGGTGGTGCTGATGACTGCCTAGTTCTGCTGCCCATTCTGTATCCCCTTTGCCTTCAGCAAGCACCTCAGCAGGTTGTGTGTGTGTGTGTGTGTGTGTGTGTGTGTGTGTGTGTGTGTGTTTTTTGCCTGGTGGAGTGACCCAGAACTTCACTGCATCTGGGCCACTTGTCATCCTGCCTGCACTGGGCTGCTGCAGTTTCCCATTTACCTTAATCACAGGGCATGGTAATACTAAGAGCCGCCCTAATGGACCTCCTGTATTCCAGGCATACTCTTCCTTGCTGCCATCGTAGAGTCATAGGCTGATTTCATCTTGATAGTCCAGGTCAGTCACCCCAGCCAACACTGTAACTCTCTTCTTCTTTTTTTTTTGAGACGGAGTTTCGCTCTTGTTACCCAGGCTGGAGTGCAATGGCACGATCTCGGCTCACCGCAACCTCCGCCTCCTGGGTTCAGGCAATTCTCCTGCCTCAGCCTCCAGAGTAGCTGGGATTACAGGCACACGCCACCATGCCCAGCTAATTTTTTGTATTTTTAGTAGAGACGGGGTTTCACCATGTTGACCAGGATGGTCTCGATCTCTTGACCTCGTGATCCGCCCGCCTCGGCCTCCCACAGTGCTGGGATTACAGGCGTGAGCCACTGTGCCCGGCCATGTAACTCTCTTCTTAGCCTGTTGACTTAGAGGTAGGAAAAGTGCCAACTGGCCAGGTGGCAATCTTATCTTCCAATTTAATAGAATCAGTGTGTCCCTGGCAGTAGCATTCCTCCCTCTGGAACTAAACCTCTAGACCAGGGAACAGGAAGCAAACATTTTGCTAGTGGGTCACTCGGGGTGACGGTGAGTGCTGTCACTTCCACTTTCACCCCTTGGTACCTGTGAATCCAGGCTGTGGGAGAAACAGCACCATATATTGGACGCCGAATCAGAGCATACACGGCCTTCCGGAGAACTCTGCCCCAGCCCTGCAAAGTATTGTCACCTAGTCGGCATCGTAAATGTGACTTCAAAAGGCCATTCCACCGTTTTATCAATCCAGCTGCTTCAGGATGGTGGGGAACTTGGTATGATGGCCAGCATGGCTCCTCCCCATGCATCTATGGGCCACTGACTAGGGAGGTGACACAATGAAATTCAGTCCTGGCAGAGGCGCTGTTGCCAGAGAAGGGGGTGGATCCAGACCCCAAGAGAGGGTTCTTGGATCTTGCATACAAAGGAATTCAAGGTGAGTTGTGGAATGCAGTGAGAAGAAACGGTTTATTAAAAGCGATTCCATTACGGAGGAGGGCATCCGCAGGAAGCAAGCAGAGGAAGGCGGCATCTTTGTTCTGAGGTTTCCTTATGTAGGAGTCTTGTCTATGAAAAGACTAAACTAAGCTGTCCTGTATGCGGATGAGCAGGCAACATGACAACGTTTAGTAGTTTGTTAACATGGAGAAAACTATCCTTGACATTCCAGCGTGTAAGTACGTCGAAGCATAACTGTGATTATCTTGAAAGCACATATTACGGACATTGGAACATGTGGACTTTCTGTTGTTGGAGGAGATTGTCCTTACAGGCATCAACAAGCTGCCTCCTTCGCTGTAAACGTCTGAGGACCATGGGTGGTGACTGGCAGGGAACGGGCCTTGCTAGTTTCAAGATGGAGCTGAACTTAAATTGTGTCACTCGGACTCTCCTAGGCTTCTGCTTCCCTAACAGCACCAAAGCAAAAAATCAGGGGTTTCTGGCAGATGAAGCAACAGATACCCTCTTCCCTAGCACCTCTGCAGGCCCCTGCACCTGCTCTGTGGAGAGCAGCGAGTTAACCACCGAGGATCTGCAGGCAAGGAGCAGAGGACACTTCATTGCCATTTGGGGTTTGCATCCTGTAAGAAGAGACAGACATAAAGAGTTAAACAATGGGATTGAAGCTAGTTTGTTTGTTTGTTTGTTTGTTTGAGACAGAGTCTCGCTCTGTTGCCCAGGCTGGAGTGCCGTTGTGTGATCTCGGCTCAATGAAACCTCCGCCTCCTGGGTTCAAGTGATTCAGGCACAAGCCCCCAAGCCTGGCTAAATTTTTAAAATTTTAATTTATTTTAGTAGAGACAGAATTTCACCATGTTGGCCAGGCTGGTCTAGAACTCCTGGCTTCTAGTGACCCGCCCGCCTCGGTCTCTCAAAGTGCTAGGATTATAGTCTGGAGACAACATACCCGGCCTAAGGGCTATTTTAAAAGACTCTATGAACAAAAAGGAGCAAGGAAGAGAAACTGGGTGAGCTGGGAGGTTTGCTCAAAGAGCAATGTGACTCCTTGGCATCTGCAGGGAGAATGGAAGTTTGAGAGGTGAGGTATCAGTCAGGGTGGGGAGGCTGTGCTGTGGTGGGAAATAATAAACTCTTAGCTGCATGGCACAAAAGATAATCAATCCACTTATATCAGACCCCTAAGTGGTTGGTGGGTAGAGGCAGTGCACGGTCCTCTGTGCAACTGTTCAGGGACTGGGGCTCCTTCTCTCCTCCTGAGAAGGAGCAAGTCTCAACACACAGGCTCCAGGGTTGCCATGGAAGGGGCAGAGAGAGGAGGATGGATGTGGAGCTTTGTTGTAAGGCAGGCCACGGAAGAGTCATGATTTCTGTCCTGTTGGTCAGAGATGATAACAAGGCCCCACTTGGATGCCCTGAGTGTGAAATGAGGTCTTCTTGTGGGCCCAGTGGTGGGGCAGTGGAATTTAGATATGTGCTTAGCGCATGGCAGTAGGTCTGAAAAAGTAAGGAAGGGCATTTCTTTTTATTTTTTGAGACGGAGTTTTGCTCGTTACCCAGGCTGGAGTGCAATGGCACGATCTCGGCTCACCGCAACCTCTGCCTTCTGGGTTCAAGCAATTCTCCTGCCTCAGCCTCCTGAGTAGCTGGGACTACAGGTATGTGCCAACATGCCCAGCTAATTTTTCTATTTTTAGTAGAGACGGGGTTTCACCACATTGACCAGGATGGCCTCAATCTCTTGACCTCATGATCCACCTGCCTCGGCCTCCCAAAGTGCTGGGATTACAGGTGTGAGCCACCACGCCCGGCCCAGGAAGGGCATTTCAAGCATAGGGAGTCAGGCAAAGACTCAAATGAGCCAGATGTGTACGTGGAACCGTGCTGCACTGATGTGGCAGATGGTCATTGTTGAATGAGAAGAGAGGAACAAGGACTGGAGGAGGAGGAGGCCTCAGAGCACTCAGGAGGAGGTAGCTGACCCCATGGGCTTTTCCCCTAGGCAGTAAGTAGTTGGCAACAGAGGTGTTGAAGCAGAGAAAGGTGTGGCTTGTTTTGATCTAAGGATGAGAATTCTGGCAGCAAGGAATGAAAGAGAAGGTTGGAAGTGGCGAACTTTTTAGGAGCCTAACACAGAAGTTCTTGTAAAAGAAAAGGGTGTCTGGATTTGGGGTATAAATCCAGGGACCATGGGGTGGACACGAGCCGATGGCTATAAATACTTCCAGTTCGGGAGACAAATTGGATGCAGGGATCTCCAGGAAAGGGTCACAGAGGAGTTGAGGAAGAATGGATAAAAGAACGTGCCCTAATCCTCCACCCGCAAGAAGTACCAAGAAAAAAAAAATTAGCAGGAAGATATTCAGAGGTGACGCTGATTAGCAGCTGTATCCTTTGGCTCAAGATGACAGGATGAGTTTGATCTTCTTGGGTTGCTGTTGTCTTGGCGCTCCTGCATCCACTTCTGACTCCCTGAGATAGCTACCATTTCCCGCTGCTTAAATGAGTCCATGTACTGCCGACTCCTCAATTTCTGAGTTTGGCTCGGGTCTCTCCCACGAGCCCCAAACAGGTGTTTGCAGCTGCCTAGTAGAAAATTCCCCTTGGATGCCTCCCAAGTAGCATCCACTCAATCTGTCACAAACTTATCTCAGGGACTTTCCTTTTAAACCCAGGCTCTCCTTCTGGGAGAAATAACCCCTCCTTTCCAGTTGCTTATGCCAGAAACGAGAGTGTTTTTTACACGAACCTCTCCTGAAAGGTCATAGTCAATTACTCAACACAGTCAGTACTTCCTTCCCAGATCTTTTCTTGCCTGGTTCTTCTCTCCATCACCACTGCCAACACCTTGCTCTAAGCCACCCTGACTCCTCACTGGGGCAACCAAATCTGTGGGGCCACTCACTGCTTCACCTCTGGGCCTCCTTAAAGTATTTTTAATTTTTTATTTTTAAAATTTTTTTTTATTTTAAAGACGGGGTTTCACCATGTTGGTCAGGCTGGTCATGAACTCCCGACCTCAGGTGATCCACCCTCCTTGGCCTCCAAAGTGCTTGGATTACAGGCGGGAGCCACTACGCCCGGCCCAGAGTTTTTTTTTTTTTTTTTGAGATGGAGTTTCGCTTTTGTTGCCCAGACTGGAATGCAATGGCGTGTTCTTGGCTCACTGCAGTCTCCACCTCCCAGGTTCAAGCAATTCTCCTGCCTCAGCCTACCAAGTAGCTGGGATTACAGGCATGTGCCACCACGCTCAGCTAATTTTGTATTTTTAGTAGAGACGGTGTTTTTCCATGTTGGCCAGGCTGGTCTCAAACTCCTGACCTCAGGCGACCTGCCTGCCTTGGCCTCCCAAAGTGCTGGGATTACAGGCGTGAGCCACCACGCCCGGCCTTCTTAAAGTATTTTCTACAGCACAGTCAGGAAGATCTTTTTAAAAATGGAATTCTGCAGTTCGAATCATGTTGTTCTTGTCTTAAAATCCCCGAAGCGCTTCCCTTTATTCCTCAGCTAAATCTCAGATTTGTAGTGTGACCTGTAAATGTCCTGCCTGACCTGGCCCCAGCTAAGTTTTCCTCCGTTTTGATCCATGTTTTCCTCTGGATGCGGCACCAGCAATTAGCTGACCTTCTCCCCTTTTCCCAAAGCAGCCAGGCCCTGCCAGCCTCACATCCCTCAAGAATGCCAGTTCAACAGCTTGCTCTTCGCCGCCCTCACAGGCCTCCCCAGCAGCGTTGCCACCTTCAGAAAGCTGTCTCTGACTGTCCAGACCAAGATGACATCTGGAATACTCTTCCTTCCTTAGCATGTCCTGCTTAAGGACAACTGCAGTGAAAAGCTGCAGCTCTAAGTTTTGATGGAAGTCTTCCCGTTGATGGTCAAGGCAATCAGGACAGGCACCATAAATAACGTTTGTTGTCATTAAACTCTATTTTTAAATTATGATTGCACATAAATGTGTTTAGTAAATGTTTTTATATCTTCAGACTTAAAGCAGGATTAGATAGAGGTATCATCTTGGTTAGAAAATAGGTTGTGTGAACTTCCCAGTATACCCAAGACCATATTTCAAAATTGGAATCTTCAGCACATCACAAGGTTGCAGCCTTTGGGGTCACCTTGTGGCTTAAGGAAGGCAGCAGAGCCAGCGGATGAGAACCTGGAGTCAGGCTGGATAGCCCCATTCCACATCCCTGCTCTGCCGTCTGTGTGACCTGAAGAAAATGTCTTAACCTTTCTGTGCCTCCTTTATTTTGTATGTAAATTGGGATAAAATTAGTATTTATACCGTAGGTTGGCTGCAAGGAGGAAACAATAATTGATGTAAAATATTTAGAACCATACTTGGCATATACTAACTGGTTATTCTGTATGGCTGTGGTAATAGCAGCTGTAACTGTGGTCATTTTCTGTTATTGTAATCCTCATGTTGGCTATGCTATTTAACACTGTGTGTATATACCATCGAGATACATAACAAAACATGCGGCAGAAGGAGGTGGCATGCAATTAAAGGGCTGCAAGGGTCTAGCATTTTCTCTGACGTGTTAAGATATCAATTTAAATTTGACTCTGATAAGTAAATAACAAAATTAAAAGTATAGGGAAAAAACTAGGGCAGAGAAAGAAAAATGGTAAACATATTTAACTAATTCAAAAGAAGGCAAAAGACTAGTTGAAAAGGAAATAGAATATGTGGAACAAATAAAATAGTAGACACAAAATCAGACACGTCGGCAACTTACTTTTAATGTAGAGGAACTAAAAGCATCAATTAAAATGCCAACGTTGTCAGGCTGGATAAAAACCAAAACAAAGTAAAACCTGAATACATAATGTTTACAAAAGACATATGTGAGTATGAAAGGTTAAAAGTAAAATGGTGGAATAAGTTACCTCTCACAACAATAACTTTGAAAAAGCTGGTAGAGCAGAGCAGAGATGAATTAGGGTTTAGGGCAAGAACATTGATTAGAAATACAAAGGGATTGTTTTCATAATGGTGAAAGAGTTAGCCCACAAGGCGGTGGTGAAAATATTAAATTGATGGAAGTGTCTAATAATATAGTTTTACAAAAATAAAGCAACATTCACTAATAAAAGCGTGAAATCCATAAGGCAGAAATCACAGTGGAGGATTTAACACAGTTGCTTCACTAATGAATAGAAGAAGCGAACAAATAAGAACACAGAGGATTTCCACAACATCGTCACATTTGGCCTGAGTGGGATACACCACAGGCTGGCTGTGACAATGGCGTGGTCACAGTTTTCAGGTGCACCCAGCTCATCCACAAACACGGACTTAGCTGGGACGGAAAGCAAGTGCAGAGTTTCTCAAAGAGCCGGGCGCGGTGGCTCAAGCCTGTAATCCCAGCACTGTGGGAGGCCGAGGCGGGTGGATCACGAGGTCAAGAGATCGAGACTATCCTGGCCAACATGGTGAAACCCCGTCTCTACTAAAACTACAAAAAATTAGCTGGGCATGGTGGCGCGTGCCTGTAGTCCCAGCTACTCAGGAGGCTGAGGCAGGAGAATTGCTTGAACCCAGGAGGCGGAGGTTGCGGTGAGCCGAGATCGCGCCATTGCACTCCAGCCTGGGTAACAAGAGCGAAACTCCGTCTCCAAAAAAAAAAAAAAAAAAAAAAAGAATTTCTCAAAGAATTGAGATAATTTTGAGTATGAACTTTTACCAGAGTCAAGTTAAGGGGGCAATTAACAGGAAGATGACAGGAAATGCTGAATATTTGGATGTAAGCAATACACTTTTAAATAGCCATGAATAAAAGAAAAACAGTACATTGAAAATGGAACAGAAGTATGCTGAACTAAATGATAATGAAAATACAAGGTACAAATGCACAGAATGCAGCTAAATCTGTGCTTAGAAAGAAACTTACATCCATCCATCTGGACCCATGTCTAGATACTCCCTGTATCTAGATATTTGTGCTTAGGTATTCATATCTACATTTAGCTATAGAAATACATAGTTGAAACAACTGTTTAGATGTCTAAATAGAGATATGTATATGTAGATACAGAAGATTTGGATATGATTAGCAAACAATCTAAATGACATAGATCACTGCATACAAAGAAGACCAGAATTCAGCCTGGCGACAGGGCAAGACTCCATCTCAAAAAAAAAAAAAAAAAAGGCCGGGCGCAGTGGCTCACACCTGTTATCACAACACTTTGGGAGGCCAAGGCAGGTGGATCATCTGAAGTTGGGAGTTTGAGACCAGCCTAACCAACATGGTGAAACCCCGTCTCTACTAAAAATACAAAATTAGCCGGGCATGGTGGCGCATGCCTGTAATCCCAGCTACTTGGGAGGCTGAGGCAGGAGAATCTCTTGAATCCAGAAGGCGGAGGTTGTAGTAAGCCAAGATTGTGCCACTGCACTCCGGCCTGGGCAACAACAGTAAAAAAGAAATATATATATATATATACACACATACACACATACACACACACATACACACACACACACATATATGTATATATACACACATACACACACATATATATATACACACATACATACACATACACACACATATATACACACATATATACACATACACACACATATATACACACACATACACACACACACACACATATATATATACACACATACACACACACATACACATACACACACATATATATATATGCAACTGGCCATTTTACAAGCAGAAACAGAAGAGAACAGAGAAATCTAAGATGTTCTTGGACTTGGCAAGTTTAGAGAATGGGTTTGTTTCCAACCACATCAAGAGTGGTCATTCATTAAGGCCATGGATCTCATATCTTTTTAAGATGCTTGATTGGGTAAAAGTGGCTCCTAGTGAATCTTTTCAGTTAGAATAAATGTTTCAAGAGTGTGGTTCCTGAGATGCCAGATGAGTTCAGAGTACCTATCGTAAGATTTCAGGTGTAAAATGACCTTTGAGACTCACATTTCTAAAGGCAGAAAGGAGGAGGAGAAAGCTATTTAGCCACCCCCAAGGGCATAGTTTCCAAAGCCTTCTTCAGACATGGGCTGGAAAGGTAAGGATAACAGAAGGAAGTCTTGGAAGGAGATGCCAGGAGTGATGGAGAACAATGGAACAGAACCTCAGCCTGGCAGATGTGGTGGCTCATGCCTGTAATCCCAGCACTTCGGGAGGCCGAGGTGGGCAAATCATGAAGTCAGGGGTTTGAGACCAGCCTGGCCAACATGGCAAAACCCCATCTCTACTAAAAATACAAAAAAATAACTGGATGTAGTGGTGGGTACCTGTAGTCCCAGCTACTTGGGAGACTGAGGCAGGAGAATCACTTGAACCCGGGAGGCGGAGGTTGCAGTGAGTCAAGATCATGTCACTGTACTCCAGCCCAGGTGACAGACTGAGACTCTTGTCTCAAAAAACAACAACAACAAAAAAAACACCTCAGCCTAACCCACCAAGATCCTTTGCCTGACAATAGGGAACCGTGGAATACCAGCCACCTGCATTTCAGAATTGCTATGGGTCAGCAACTGCAGGGTTCTCCCCATTCTTCCTCATTCCAGTAGAAATGTTCGAGGCAGTTGTCCTGCTGTATGCTACCAGTGCTTTTCAGCTCTGTGAGAGGAACATACCTTTGAAAAAATCCCTAGGTCTCCAGACCAAGAGAAGTCCCACCGAGACCTGATGAAAAAATTGTAACATTTGACCTTTCAATCACTGCACATTGACTGGATGATTCTTTTGAAATGTTTCACATCGGGAGAAAGGAAAATGCATATTTGGCACTGCTAGGGGGACTTTGGTGATGGTACCACTGTTCAGAAAATATGCACTCTTTTTCCAGCACGCTGCTCCACTCCCCTGCTCCAGAAGGGTGCACTTTCCTGCATCATTAATACTGGACATGTTAACTTAGGAGAGTAGGATGTGGGCAGATATGACAGCATGGCAATTCCAAATTTCTAAGAGACTACAAGTTTCTAGTATTTATTTCGCGTTCTGCCATCCACTACAAGAAGATCACAGCTCAGATTGTGTCTGATTCTTCAGCCTGAGTCCTAGACAGAGGCCACGTGGAGCTTGCCTGATCTTCACCTCTGCCTGGAGCTAAGAGGTACATGTGAAATAAATGTTTGTTGTTTCCAGCTACTGAGATCCTGGAGGGTCAGATGATAAGCAACATTATTGCAAGAAAATCTGAGTAGAGTAGTTCTTCCTTATCTATGGGGGATATGTTCCAAGATCCCCAGTGGATGCCTGAAACTGCAGATCACACAGACTCTGCATACACTATCTTTTTTCCTATACGTGTGTGCTTATGATAAAGTTTAATGTATAAATTAGGCACAATAAGAAATTAGCAATAATAGAAGGGTTATCATGATTTACTGTGATGAAAGTTATATAAATGCGGTCTCTCTCTCAAAATATCTTACTGTACTGTACTCTCTTTTTCTTCTGATGAGGTAGGATACAAAATGCCTATGATTAGGGGAAGCGGGTGAATGATGTAGGCATTGAGACACAGTGCTAGGCTACTGTTGACCTTCTCATGTCAGCAGGATCACTGCTTCAGGTGATTGAGCCAAAACAGTATCAATGGTTGGATGTTATCAGCAGACCATGTCAATGACTGACATGTGGGTAGCATGGACATGCTGGATAGATGGACAGTTCATGTCCCAGGAGACATAAGGTGGAACAGTGTGAGATTTCACCACGCTACTCAGAACCATGCACAATTTAAAACTTACAAAGGAGAAGAGAATCAGGAGACCCGGCGAGCAAGGGAAGGGTGGGGCAGGGCAGACCAGCCTCCTTTTTGGCCGTGCCTGTTACTTGTGGTTTCACTGTGAGTGAGATGAGGATTTTGAGCAGAAGAGTGACATGATCTGATGTCCATGTGTTAAGAAACATTCTGTGGCTCTGTGGCAGGGCCGGGCTGAGTTACTGGGGAAAGAAATGCTGGGATTCTGGATCTACCGTGAAGGGAGGGTTGAGGGTATTTGGAGGATGCCTTGGTTGTGGGATGAGAGTAAAAGGTAGGTTGCAGTTGACACTGCGGTTCTGAAGTTTTCCATGTCATATTTTTGGACCATGGTAACTGAACTGTGGTTGAGGGGTGACTGCCGTAGTACAGATAAACAACAAATGGTGCTGATGAAAACAGCTATTGAAAGAGATAATCCTAGCTCAACACTGTGCATCAAAACTCACATATGTATGAAAAATAGAGCATGTTTAAAGCCAAGAGAAATGTGAGTAAAATGTGGATGCAAATAACCAGGTGATATCAGAGTATAAAAGGCATTTGAAAGGAATAAATTAATTCTAGAAATCATGGAGAAAATAAAATGGATTAGTCTCAAAATAACCTTCTGAAGAACTGAAAAGTATTAATGAAATTAAAATTCACAAATCATGGAAATGTTTCTGAAGTAAGTATCAGCTAACCCATGCTTTAGAGACCATGGTAAGTGGAGAGGTCAAGTGACTTGCCTGTATGCACAGGGTAGGCAGAACCTAAAACTGAGGTCCATGCTCTGTCAGCAGATGTCGGGATAACCATTAACAGCAAAACTCCTACCTACAGCTTGTCCTCGTCCCCATGGCACACAGCACAGGTTCCTGTAGGTCCCTGATGTACTAGGCACTCATCTGTCTTTTTGACAAGGAACCAGAGTTATCATGTATTAAATTCCACATATGTAATTGACTGCCCAGCACAAATTACACCTTTTAGGAATGTCATTCTGTTGAATAGTGAAAAGCTATTCCCAGGGTGAAAAACACCAAGATTTGTTATTACAGACACACAGAGATTGGAAAAGAAACACTGTGAAATTAAGTGTCTCAGATGGTTTAAGCACGACAGAGATGATACCAGGAACCTCATTCATCGTCGTCCAAATCTCCATCTTCAGTGGAGTCCAGAAAAGAGCAAATAGCTAGCTACAAACTCAAGTGACCTGTGATTGAACTAAATTGGCTATCCTGAACAGTGAACCCATGGGAGGTATTTATGAAATACTTGAGAACCTTTCATACTGTGTTTGGTAACTTTGAAAAGCAGACGATATGGCGAGCACTGCTCTAGGTCAACTTAGGGATTTTCTCCCATGGGCTTGAAGATGTGGCCATCTGCAATCTGGCCAGGGCCCTGGAAATTGGCGTCTACTGTAAATGACCCGTAGGCCAAGGCACGTGGGAGCCCATAGGATGGAGGGAAATGAGAAGGGGAGCAGAGAACCTGCCTCTTGGTGTTCGTGCCCCTTGTACAATCCCTTCCTCTTGAATGTGAGGCAAATAAATTGAACCGGCAACTAGAATATGGCAAGAGCAATGGAATGTCTCTCCCACAATTATAGGACAGTTAACAAGACTTCATCTTATCCTTAGACCAGACATTTTCTTTGCTGGCTTGATCTTAGCAATCTTGCTGGGTAAACCCATGTGGCAAGGAGCTGCGGGTGGCCTCTAGAAGCTGTGGGTGTCCTAGAGGAGCTG
>NW_016107644.1:863367-868424 GCF_001604975.1 Cebus imitator
GGGTGGCCTCTAGGAGCTGTGGGTATACTAGAGGAGCTGCGGGTGGCCTCTAGGAGCTGTGGGTATCTTTGAGGAGCTGCAGGTGGCCTCTAGGAGGGGCATGTGATCTCCAAGAGGTGTGTGTGGCCTTGGGAGGTGCAAAGGGCCTCCAGGAGCTGTGGGTGGCCTCCAGCTTACAGCAAGCAAGAAGCCAGACCTTCAATCCTATAATCACAAGAAACAGAGCCTGCCAGTGTTCTGAAGGAGGTCAAAAGCAGATTCTTCACTATTCCGGCCTCCAGGTGAGCCCCAGCTCTGACCAATACATAGGTTGCAGTGTTTTGAGATCCTAAGCAGTCATCACCCAGTTCAGCCACTCCTGGACTCCTGAACCAGGGAACCTGTCAGATGGTGAGTGTTGCTGTTGAAGTCATCAAGGTCATGGTGGCGGTGATGATGCAGCCACAGGTTGTTAATACAAAGGGGAAGAGAATCAGGAGACCCGGCGAGCAAGGGAAGGGTGGGGCAGGGCAGACCGGCCTCGTTTTTGGCTGTGCCTGTTACTTGTGGTTTCACTGTGAGTGAGATGACGATTTTGAGCACAGGAGTGACATGATCTGATGTCCATGTGTTAAGAAACATTCTATGGCTCTGTGGCAGGGCCGGGCTCAGTTACTGGGAAAGAAACGTTGGGATTCTGGATCTACCGTGAAGGGCGGGTTGAGGGTGTTTGGAGGATGCCTTGGTTTGTGGGTTGTGAGTAAAAGGAAAGTTGCAGTTGACTCCAGGGTTTTCAGTGTGAGCCACTGGATGGATAGATGGGGTGCCTTCTGCTGCAGTGAGGTGGTTTTGAGAGATAGGAGCTGACAGTCCTGTGTGGGGCATGCATGGCCATCAGTCATCCCGGTGGGGATGACAGCCAGGCAGACCCCCTGTCAGACTCTGCAGTTCCAAGGGGAGGTCTGGGCTGCAGATGCTCTGTGGTCCCTGAAGTAGAGACACCGTGTAAGGACAAGGTTCAGTCAGTGCATGGGGATGTGCAGCTGTGAGCATGAAGGTGGATCCTGAGTTCCTTGGATGACCTTGAGGAAGGTGGAACATGCTGACACCACGAATAGAGTTGGACAATGGGAGCTTTATGTGCACCCCATTTGTGCTGCTTGGTTTTGGTGTGGGTGGGTTGGAGGTGTGGTCTCCATGGACTGTGACCCTTGAAAATTCTGGCTTCAGTTTTGCTCACCAGACATCACTCCTGTCCTCACTATGCCCCTCCCTTCCCAGGAGCAGTATTTCAGTGAGAAGCTGGGAGCTCATAGGTTGCTGATAAAGTAGGGGTGTCACTCTTAGGCAAAAGAAGAGAAAAATAAACACAGAAAAGGTCCTCTTTGCCCCAAGTGCTTTTCATGCATTAAATCTAAGGAGACATGTGTCTTTAAATCTGGATCCTCAAATCAATCACTTGCTGCCAACATGCGTCTGTGTTCAAAGTCAGTTACCGTCCGATGCTTCTGAAAATAGTTCTGTGCTGACCAATCATGACTCTTACATAAGATTTAGTACTGACTGAAGCCTGCAGCAGCCAGGGATGTGACGTGACAGGCTGGAATGGAGCAAGTCCTAGTGATGGATTTCCAGCGAAACGAGAGGTGACTCTCCGGGTACACAGAGAGCACACCTCAGCAAGCAGGGCCCTGCTCTGGGGAGAGCTCATGGCATGGATGCACAGAGCTTCGTGGGGCTCAAACGAGTCCTCCTGAGCAGGCACCGGGAAGCCTGTTAGTCTCATCACAGCTTTGAAGTGGGCTGTGTCCAGTCAGAAGCAAGGCCAGCAGCAGTGAACCAGGGGAGAGCAGAAAGCCCCTACCAGAGTCCAGCCTGGTGGGTCCATTGGCCCCAGCAAGTGGCTCTCCCCAGCCATGTCCTGTCCAGGACCATGCCAGGTTTGTAGGGTGATTCCCTCCTTCCGTCCATGGGGACGTTGTTAGGATCAGGAAGGAAGTTAGTCCCATGCTCCTTGCTGACCAGAGGAAGAGACATACAACACTCTCCCAAATGTGGTAGGAAGCCCGAGCAGGGCACCCTCACAGCCTGTGCAGGTAGTGCCTCAGCCAGCCTCCTTCTGCAGAGACTTCCCTATCCTTGTGCCAGGCTTGGCACTGACCAAGGCAGGTGGGACAGAACCACCCTGGGCCATGCTGCAGAATTTGACACCGAACGTCCCAGTCCTGTTTCGTCAGCCAGCCCTGAGTTCTCAGCCCTGACCACTGCACCTCCCCAGCAGTGCCCCTCAGGTCTTCTGCCAGCAGCTGCCAGTGGGATCTGTCTCAAGTGCAGCTCAGATTACTGTGCTCTGCCCAATGGCCTCGCTTCTCCTGTGTCTGGTCCTGAATGCCTTGCCTTCTCCTTAGGCAGAACACTGATCCATTCCTGCTCACCTCGGAGGCCTCAATGTGCACGTCTTCATCATCTTCATCTTCATCATCCTTATTTGCATCTTCATGGTTCTCATCCAGGCACCTGGTTTACCGGAGCAGGTAACCATCCCTGAATGAGTCCTGCCCTCTCCTGCTGTCTGTAATTACTGAATGACCCCAGGTGGGTCGGTTGACATCTCTGGGTCTGAGTTACCTCTTTTTCTGCTGGGGATGATTGACAGTGTGTACCTTCCAGGGTTGTTTTATGATATGAATTGGAAATAATGACTGTAAATGCTGTTCAGCCTAGTGCTTGGCAGATAGTAGGTACTCAATGAAAGAGGGTCATTACTGTGGGCTGCCTTGCCCCCATCTCTGCTGTATTTGGCTGCCTCTTTATTTGTACTTTAGGACTTGGCTTAGAGAACTCCTCCTGCAGGGAGCCTTCTCTGGTTTCATGAGACGGAGGTGGGCTTCTCCCGTGGCCTTTGCACTTCTCTCTTGTGTAGTTTAGGTGACGTGGTGTCGTGATTGTTCACTAACAGATCAGTCTTCTCACCGCAGGCAGCTGGAAGGCAGGAGCCGTTCCTTTAAACATTCAGTGCAGCTCACCGACCAGTCACAAAATGCATGTTTGTTGAGTGAGTGAAAGAAACACAGCCAGCTCTCTCTGCTTGGATGGGTTGCTCCCTGGCTGACCTTTCCCCTGTGACACGACCTCTGAGGATTTATGCTGAGCTGCAGATATACAGGACAGCTCACTGGTTCCTGCTGTAGGAACATGCTGCGAGCTGGCTAGCCCATTGGTGTGAGGGAGGCTGTTTACTGGGACTGTCTTAGAAAGGGGTTCTCTGAGTGGACATAGCTGAGTCGTGGACCTCGTTTGGACGTTTCCTTCATTCATTCAGTGATCCTCTGCGGAACGTGAGATTTGAGTCAGTGTGGTGCCCAGCACAAAGTGAGTATCCAATGGGTTTTGACTGGGTCCACTTCATTCCTGCTTTGATAATCTTCCTTTTTATTTGTTGTTGTTGTTGAGTTTGTATCAGTTGGGCCCTGCTGTGTAACAAACCACCCAGAACTTCAGTGGCTCAACACAACCCCCGTTTGTTATTTCTCGTGTCTGTGGGCCAACTAAGTGGTCCTCCTATGTCAGTGGACCTTGGATAATTTTGGCAAGGCTCTCTGTGTCTCTGTGGTCTGCTGGTA
This sequence comes from Cebus imitator, assembly GCF_001604975.1. NCBI lineage: Eukaryota > Metazoa > Chordata > Mammalia > Primates > Cebidae > Cebus > Cebus imitator. The sequence goes on from NW_016107644.1 coordinate 866,970, forward strand.
GGTGGCCGAGGGCTGCAGGGTTTAGGGTGGACTTGGCTGGTCTGGCTCAGCTCTGCCCCGGGTGGCCTGTCACCCCCCTGCAGGCTAGTATGGGCTTGCTCTCCTTCAGGTTCTAAGAGACACAGAGCAAGTGAGGCCCGGGCTGGAGACTGCATGGCCAAAGTACTATAATCGTTAAGCCAGTTCAGACCCAAGAAGGTTCCATGCCTTTATGAGAGCAGCTGGCATGTCACATTGTGAGGAGGACGGGCAAAGGGGGCATGGAGAACTGGGGCCATTTTCCAGCTGGTCTGCCACCGTCACCGTCATGATCCACCAGGTATTGAGCTTGTGCCTGGCGCAGGCAGGTCTTCCTCTTGCATCGTGGCCCTTAGCCCTCATGTAATTCCCTGCTGGGCTAGACCTCTTGGGAGGGCAGGGCCTGAGTCCCACTTTGTGCACGAAAGAACTGGACGATGAGGGTCGCTCAGCTGCATTCATGAGCGGAGGCTCTGCTTCCCCAGGCATGCGCCCTGACCCTGTGCCTTCCCATCTGGGCACCCTCCTGCCTGCCTTCCTGTGATGCTCACAGCACCCCTAGACCTTCCAGCCCCCACCACCCAGAGAGAAGGTGGAGCTCCCAGTCCCTCATGCCCTGTTTAAGAGCCAGTATGTCCAGCAACAGAATACAGCGAGTGCCACACACTGAGTGCACGTCTGGTGGGTACCCAGTGCCAGGAAGCTCAGCTGTGCCTCGAGGATACTTGATCCTGGGCTAACTCATTCAGCACGGGGTCCCCAGGGCTCCACTCATCCCCCATCTGACCCTTTTCCCATAGCTCCGCATTCCAGAGGTGCTGCCACCATCTCTCTGGATTCAGCCTTCAGGGTTCAGCAAGATCCCCACGCCCCAACCCCTTCTCTGGTTGTTGCCCCCGTCGCTCCTCTGCCCCCAAGTCTATAAAGCTGCATCACTCTCTAAGAAAGCCCCAGAGGCCCACGAGGATGGCTCAGCCCCGCTCAGTGGCCTGGTGCCTCTGCTTTCACCCCCTCTAGCCGCCGTGCCAGCCTTGCCTGCTGCTCCAACTCCACTCCCTGCTTTCTCATGGACACCCCGGGAATCTCCCTGCCTCATCACCTCCGGACCGGCAGCTCCCTGGGTTGGGAGGGAGACCTCTCTGAGGGATGCCCACTTTATGTTCTCAGTGACACTTCCCTCACAATTCCCTCTATCCCTGTTTTTTTGGCCTTTGAAAAAATGAGACATAATTCATAGACCATAAAATTCACCCTGCTGCAGTGCACACTTTGGTGGGTTTCAGTGGACCCGCAGGGCTGTGCAGCTGTCACCTCTAAGTCCAGAACATCCCCATCACCCCAGAAAGGAACCCTGTTCTCCTTAGCAGCGTCTACCCATTCTCCTCTCACCTATAATTGTGGTAACCATGAATCCACTTTCTGTCTCCATGGATTTGC
>NW_016107644.1:868514-870401 GCF_001604975.1 Cebus imitator
TCACGTAAGTGGTCTGGCTTTTTCCACTCAGTATCTGGTTCTCAAGGTTCAGCCAGGCTGTAGCAGGTGTCAGTGCTTCCTGTTTCTGGCTGAGTAATATTCCATTGTGATTTAAGGGAACATGAATATACAACATTTTATTGACTCATTCCTCCATTGATGGACATTGGGTTGCACCCACTTTTTGGCTGTTATGAATAATGCTGTTATCCGTTTGTATACACATTTTTGTATGAGCGTAGGTTTTCAATATCTCTGTGTATATAGTAGTGTGACATCTGGGTCGTGTGACAACTCTGTGTTTGACATTTTCATGAAGTTTCCACGGAGGCTGCACCATTTTCCCATTTCCACCAACAGAGTGGAGGAACTCCAGTGTCTGCACGATTTGTCAGTGCCTGCTATCTTCTGGATTTATTGACTTCTTGTCATCATCCTGGCATGAAGTGGTGTCTCACTGCAGCTTTGATGTCCAGTCCATCTAAACTGGTAAGGTTACTAACCCCTTTCCCAAATCTTTAAACCACTGTCACCTTCTGACTTTGTTCATCTGTCCATCCATCCATCTGCACACACATACACGCTGTATACACAGACTACACACACTATATACACATGCACACTGTATACACTCACACAGCACACATACACTGTATACACATACACACTGAACACACACTGCACACACATACACACTGTATGCACACTATATACACACTACACATGCACACAGTATACACATACACTGCACACACATTATATATACTTGCACACTGTATACACACACTGCACACACACTTTACACTGTACACACTTATACACCATATACACACTGTAAACACACACACTGCACACACATATACACAGCACACACATACACTATACACACTGTATACACATACACACTGCACACGCATTGCACATGCATGTACACTGTACACACTTATACACATTGCATACACAGACTGCACACATACTGTACACAGTACACACTGAACACACTGCACACACATAGACTGTACACACACTGATACTGCACACACACTGCACACATATACACACTACACATGCACACTGTATATGCATACACACACTGGACACACATACACTATACACACTATATACACATGCACACTGCACACGCACACACACTGTACACACTTATACACATTGCATACAGATTGCACACATACTGTACACAGTACACACTGCATACACATACACTGCACATGCATACACACTGTACACACACTATATACACATGCACAGTGGTATATACTGTACACACTTATACACCATATACACACACTGTAAACACATACAGTGTGCACACATACATAATGCACACAATGTACACACTGCATAAACACAGTATATACACAGGCACACTGTATACACCGTACACACTTATACACCACATACACACACTACATGCATACACATTGCACACACATATGCTATACACACTGTACACACATACATACTGTTACACACTGCACACATACGCACTACACACATTCACACATGCTGTCCACACTTATACACTGTACATACACACTGCACACACATATACACTATATACTCATGCAGTGTATACACATAGCACATGCATACACACTGTACACACTTATACACTGTATACACATACACATAGACTGCACACACATGCTGCACACGCATACACACTGTACACACACGACATACACATGCACACTGTATATGCTGCACACACATAATGCACACTTTACACTGTACACACTTATACACCATATACACAAACACACTGCACATACACACTACACATACTATATACACATGCACACTGTACACAAACACACTCTACATACACACTGCACACACATACCCATGGCACACACATACACTATA
>NW_016107644.1:871792-885006 GCF_001604975.1 Cebus imitator
GCTGCATGCACACATACAATGCACACACACACTATACACACAGGGTAAACACACACTGCACATGCATACACATTGCACACACATACACACCATATACTATATACACATGCACGCTGTATAAACTGTACACTGGCCATATACACATCCATAATGCACACACATACACCATACACACTGTATACACTATACACACACTATATACACATGCACACTGCACACACACACTTTACACACTTATACACACTGCATACACATACACTACACACTAGATACACATGCACACTGGTATACACTGTACACACACACCATATAAACAAACACACTGTAAACACATACACACACTGTGCACATACATTAAACACTACACACTGCTTACACATGCACACTGTATACACTTAGACACACTGTAAACCCACAAACACTACACACATAATGCACACACACTGTACTCACACTGCACATGCATACATTCACACACATATGCACTGTATACACATGCACACTGTATGCACACATACACATTGCACACATACACAATGCACACACTACACTGTACACATTTATACACCATATACAGAAGCATATACACTGTACACACATACACATTACATACACATAGACTTCACACACACTGTACACACACACCATATACACATACTGTGCACACATGCACACTCTATGCACTTATACACCACATACAGAAACACACTGTAAACGCACAGTTATACACACACTGTGCATACACTGCACATGTCTACACATTGCACACATATATGCACTGTATACACATACACACTGCATACACTATACACACACTGTACATGCACACTGTACACACTTATACACCATATATGCACACTGCACATGCATACACAGTGCAGACACATACACTATATACACTGTATACACATACGCACTGCACCCTTTATACACTCACTGTACACACAGTATGAACACTATGCACAGATATGCTGCACACACTGTAAACACAGGACACACATACACAGTACACTATATATATACTATATACATATGCACACACTGCACACACATGCGCACACACTGTATGCACTTTACACTGTACACACAGTAATACGCCATATATGCAAAACACTGCACAGACACTTATACACCAATACCATACACACGCTGTAAACACACTGCACACACATACACCACACTGTATACACACGTATACTGTAATAACTTATACACTGCTCACAGATATTGAATACATATATACACTGTATACACATACGCACTGCACACACATATACATTGCTCACCTACACGCCAGGTGCTTGGCTCATCTTCGTCTCCTGCCAGCCTGCACAGCTCTTGCTTCTCCTTTAAGAAACATCGGCTCTGGCCATGCCTTGATAAAGTGGGGACCTGACCACCAAGAAGGAATGACCCCATGATGAATGAGGTAGCCCAGGATTGATACACTGCACACATGCACACTGTATCTGTGCATCGTGATACATCAGGAATGTGTTTCTCTGGCCCCTCTCCACCTTGATCATCCCACGCCACACCATCCCACGCCACATTTCTCCACCTTGCATTCCACATTCCAGCCCGTCAGAACCACCACCAATTTCGTCATCCATCATTGAAGTGTGAAGATGCCCACCCTGTGTTTGGCTCATCATTGCCCCTGCTGGCCTGCAAAGCTCCTGCTTCTCCTTTAAGGAATATCTGCTCTGGCCATGCCTCAATAAAGTGGGGACCTGACCACCAAGAAGGGAGGATAAAGGGGGACAGCGTTTATCCATTCATTATCTGTGGCCCAGTCCCATGGGGATGAAGTGCTGGCAGGGTTGCAGTAGGAACCCCGATCTTACCTTGGTCTTTGAGCTCTTGTTGGTGAAAGAGGTCAGCATGTACCCGTTGAATCCAGGCAGGTGTTCAAGAGTGGGCAGGTACACTCAGCCTGAAATGATGGGTATGTTTTAGCAGAAACCAAAAGACATCCCTGTTGAGAAATGCCTGAGGAAGGTGGGAGAGGCATGGGGCAAGCTGCAGGTGGCTGGAGGCTCTTGGGGAGAAGGTGTGGGCTGGCCAGGTTCGGGAGGGCAGGGCACAAGTTTGGAGGATGCACGCCGTTGATCTCCCACATGTGTGTTCTGAGCTCAGGCCCCACGCACATGGCCTGCCAGTTGACACTTCCCTATTTCAACATGAATATTTCAATAAAGCTGAAACTTTCATTTTTCTTTTTAAAATCAAATCCATCTCTTGTGATTTATTGATTTTTCTTAAAAGTAAATCAATTTTTTGTTTTTCACCACTTATCACCAGACACTGGCATCTGGGACACACTGAGCAAGAATTCTGTTGAAAGTATTTAAAAGTATTTTCACATCAAATCAATAAAACTACATGGACATATTTTTGAATGTTACAAAGAACAAATGTGGAGAAATTCATCAAAACATGCTATTCGATACCACCAAGTAGAACAGCACAGCTTTGATTTGAACAGATGTTCTAAACCATGAGGACTGTGTAAGAGAAGCTTAGGAAAAATAAGCATAAACCTCTAATACAAAAACAAGCAGGCTCAGTCCTGGGTCTGGGTAAGTTGGGTTAAACATGCTCCAAATGGCTACATGTGGAAAAGCTGGACAGAATACATGGGATGACTATTTGAAGACCCTGGAAAGTGAACAGCAGGAGGAGGGAAGAACTCCAAAATCCAACATTCCACCAGTTTCATGCAGTTTACTCTCTCCCCTACCTGATCTCTTCAAGTCTGAACTCAATGCACTAGAAACCCAGAAAGGGACACCAAGGGGCAGGTACAGAGCATTCCAGAAAAAATTCTTTATGGCCCCAGTAGCAGGAAAATAAACTCCCATTAGAAATCCCCATTTTCTTTTCCATTTTTCCCCCATTGTTGTCTCCCACCACAGCCCCCTAAGCAATCAGGTAGAGATGGTGGCAGCAGCCAATGACACACACCCATGGGTGCAGGGCAGTTGTCCTTTACATCTGGCAGCCCTGGTGTTCCAGGAGGCTAGGCTGCACCGCACACATCCTCCCCCTGGGTGCTTCTGAGCTGCATGACCACGGACAAAGAGGTGGCTGCAGAAGTGCTCCACAGAGCAGGGTAACTCACGTCCCAAATTTCCAGCCAGAGGAACTTGGGAAAGGCTGTTTACAGACTCCTGGGTTCACGGTTCCCCTGCACACACAAGCTGTGCACACACAGGTGTCGCCTCACCTCATGGAGCATTCCAAACATTGTGAAGATTAACAGAGCACTCACAGACCAAGTCCTGGGTTGGCACACATGCGGGACAGTTCTGGCTGGAACTGCAAAGCTTGGAAAGTGGAGCTGACCACAAAACCACAGCCAGTCCAGAGAAGGCATGCTGGAACCTGTGGCCTGGATGTAAGCAGGTCAGCTGCCTGCAGAAACAAAAGCTGGGCATTGTCCATTCTCCCTGCCTCATAACATGCCATCCAGAATGCACAGGATACAATCCAAAATTGCTTGGCGTGTAAACAATCAGGGATATCCCAATTCTCATGGGAAAAGACGGCCAGCAGACACTGATACTAAGATGGCACAGCTGTTGCAATTATCTGACAAAGACTTTAAAACAGCTGTTATTAAAACATTCCAGCCAGGTTCAGTGGCTTATACCTGTAATATCAGCACTTTGGGAGGCTGAAACAGATGGACAATTTTGAGTTCAGGAGTTGGAAACCAGCCTGGGCCACATGGTGAAACCCCATCTCTACTAAAAATACAAAAATTAGCCAGGTGTGGTGGCGAGTGCCTGTAGTCCCAGATACTTGGGAGGCTGAGGTTGGAGCATCACTTGAGGCCAGACTTTATGAAACAAGGGGTAAAAGAATTTAGTGATGGTTATTTCCACACTGAACAAAATCAGAGTCATATTAGCAAGGAAGAAAAGAAAAATAGATATAAGGTAGGCAAGTCATAGTATCTTTGACAACAGTTATTAAATATTGTATGCAAATTATATATAATACATATACGTGTATGCGTGTGTAGATAGCATGGCCATTCTACGTGAAGTGATGCTTTCTAAGTAGACTGCAAAGAGTTAACTATGAACATTGCAATCCTTAGAACTATCAGTGTTTAAAAAATTCATCTCTATAAAGAGATGCAGTAAGAAACACAATAGATGATTCTAGATATGTTCAAATAACCCAAAAAGAAGGCAGGGAAGGGGAAACAGAAGAATGTCAAATGGATAGAACAAACAGAAAACAAATAGCAAAATGGTAGAACTGAACCCAAATATATCAATCATTATAGTCAATGAAAATGGTCTACACACAGTCTTAAAGACAGGAGCTGTCAGAATGCATACAACAACAAGAATTATTCATATGCTGCTCATAAGAAACTCACTGCAAATATAATGGTGCAGGTATATTAAAAGAAAAATTTTTTAAAGGTTATCCATATGAACACTAATCAAAAAACCTGGGTTGGCGATATTGATATCAGATAAAATGGACTTCAAAGCAAATGTATTTACTAGAGGTAAAGTAAAATGTTATGTAATGTTAGAAGAATCGATTCATCATGAAGACAACAATACCAAATGCGTATGCATCTAACAAAAGAGCTTAAAAATATACGAGGCAAAAACTGAAGAAAGGGAAAGGAGAAAGAGGTAAATCTACCATGACAATTGGGAACTTCAGCACTCCTTTGTTAGTAAGATGTAGAACTGGCAAAGAGAATTGGCAAAGATAGGAAAGGGAACAACACCATGAACCCACTGCATCTAATTGACATTTATAGAATACTCAATAAAAACAGAGCACACATACTTTCAAGTCTGCATGGGGCATTCACCAAGAAAGATCATTGAAATAATACCAAGTACGTTTTCTGATCATAATGGAATTAAAACAGAAATCAACTGCATAAAGATAACAGAAAAATATCCAAATACTTGGAAATTAAATTACAATTTTTAGATGATCATTGGGTCAAAGAGGAAGTCTTAAGGGAAATTAGAAAATACTTTGAACAGTAAAAACACTGCATGTCAAAATTTGTGGGACATAAATAAATCAGTGCTTAAAAAATGACTTAAATGCTTATATGAGAAAAGAAAACTTACAAGTGAATAGTCTTTACCTTAAGAAACTACAAAAAATGGACCAGGCACAGTAGCTCATGTCTGTAATCCCAGCACTTTGGGAGGCCGAGATGGGGGGATCACTTGAGGTCAGGAGTTCAAGACCGGCCTGGCAAACCTGGTGAAACACATCTCTACTAAAAATATGAAAATTAGCCAGGTGTGGTGGCACACACCTGTAATCGCGACCACTCAGGAGGCTAAGGCAGGAGAATTGCTTGAATCCGGGAGGCGGAGTTTGCAGTGAGTAGAGATCATGCCACTGCACTCCAGGCTGGGTGACAGAGTGAGACATCATCTCAAAAAAAAAAAAAAGTGACAGAGTGAGACATCATCTCAAAAAAAAAAAAAAAGATAAAAATGAGCGAAATAAGCACAAAGCAAGCCAAAGAAAATTATAAAAATGAGCTGAAATCAGTTAAACTGAAAACAGTAAAGCAATCCAGAATATTAAGAAATCTGACTCCTTAAGATCAATAAAAAGTAGTAAACCTCTAGAGTGGCTGACAAGAAAATATAGAAGAGAAGCTAAAACTACCAATATCAGAAATAAAATAGGCTTTTTTCTGTGCATTCTGCAAACATCAAAAGAATAAGAAAAGTATACTTCAAGCCACTCTACACATACAAATTCAGCAACTTACATGAAATGGACTAAGGCCTTGAAAACCATAAACTGTCCAGACTCCCCCAAGATGAACTAGATAACCTGTATAGCCCTATTAATAAAACTGGATTTGTAGTTAACCTTCTGAGAAAGAAATCTCTATTCCAATATGGTTTACTATCAAATTCTACCAAACATTATAAAGAAATAAAACCAGTTATACCCAACTTCTTGAAGAAAAGGAAATGTTTTCTACCTTATGAGGTAAGTATTACCCTGATACCCAAGCCAGATAAAGATAACACACAAAAAGAAAACTGCAGACCAATATTGTTCATGAACATATGTAAAAATATCCTCAAAAATCTATTTGTAAATAAAATCTGGCAATGTATGGTAAGATGAATACAAGACCATCAACTTGGATTTCTTATAGGAACTCCAAACCAGGTCAACATTCAAACATCAATCAATATAATCAACCTTATTGACTGTCTCAGAAGTAATAGCACATGATCATATATTACACAGAAAAGGCATTTGATAAAACTTAGAATCCATTTATAATAAAAAAGCAACCTAAGAATCAAAGAAAAAGTACTCATCCTGCTAAAGGGCATTTACAAAAACTTATAGCTAACATTTTACTTAGAAGTGAAAGATATAATTTCCCCCTAAAATCAGAAAAAAGTCTAGAGAATCCCCTTTTACCCATTCTATTCAGCATTATTATGAAAGCCCTGGCCTGTATTACAGGGCAGGAAAAAGAAATAAAGGCACACAGGTTAAGAGGAAGAGATAAAACTGTCCTATTCATAGACACCATGACTGTATACAGAATCCCAAGAGTATAGAAAAAAATCTTCTAGAACTAAGACGTGAGTTTAGCAAGGTTAGACAAGGTCAACACACACACACACACACACACACACACACAGAGATATCCGTTTCCATGCGTTAGCAATAGATAAATTGAAAACCAAAAATTTAAAATATATACCATTTAAAATAGGTCAAAAAGTGAAATATAAGCATAAATATAGCAAAACATGTACAGACTTTGCTGAAAAATAACACTGATGAGAGATTTCAAAGAAGACATAAACTGTGAAGAGGCCTACTGTATTCAAGATTCCAACACAGTGAAAATGCTGACTTTTCCCAAATTGACCAATGGACTCAAAATGATTCCAATCAGAATCCCACCATGATTTTTTTTTTTTTTAGATAAAGACAAGGTAATTCCAAAATTTATATGAAATGTCAAATGAATTTGAATAGATAAAATATTTTTTGAAAAATAAAATTGGAAATTAAATTCCTTGATTTAAGACTTACTCTTGAGCTGGTGTAATCAGGCCAGTGTAGTGTTAGCAAAGGGATAGATACACAGGTAAGTGGAAGGCCATATAGAGTCTGAAAATGAACCTACACAAATACAGACATTTGACTTTGTTATAATGGTGCAAAAACAGGTCAATGAAAAAAGCATAGTATTTCAACAAATGGTGTTGGGGTGATTGATCCTTTATATGCCAAAAATGAGAACCTCAGCCTAAGACTTGTACCATATTCAAAAATTAATCCAGGTTGTATTATGGATCTAAATGTAAAATGCAAATACTGGAAAACCTTTAAAAGAAATCACAGGAGAAAATCTTTGGGATCAGTAAGTCAGGGAAATCATTATTAGATGTGACTTGACATCAAATCATATCCGTACAAGAAAGCAACAGTGTGTTGGACTTTAATCAAAATTAAAGCTTTTGCTGCAAAAGATGTTAAGAAAATGGAAAGGCAAGTGTTATGGGTTGAATTATATCCTCCCAAAAATTCATATGTTGAAGTCCTAGCTCCAGTACCTCAGAATGTGGCATTATTTGGAAACAGGGTCTTTAGAGAGGTGATTAAAGTGAGGTCATTAAGGTGAGTCCTCCTCTAATCTGACTGGTGTCTTAAAGCAAACTAGAACAAAGACACACACAGATGGAAGACCACATGAGGACACAGGAGGAAGACAGCATCTCATCTACATTCTGAGGAGCAAAGCCTCAGGAGAAACCAATCCTGCAGAGACACCTTGATCTCAGACTTCCAGTTTCAAAAAAAAAAAAAAGTATGAGTGTATTGGTCCATTATCACATTGCTATAAAGAACTACTAGCCAGGCGTGGTGGCTCACACCTGTAATCCCAGCACTTGGGGAGGCTGAGGTGGGCAGATCACAAGGTCAGAAGATTGAGACCATGCTGGCTAACACGGTGAAACTGTGATTCTACTGAAAAAAATTAGCTGGGTGTGGTGGCATGCACCTGTAGTCCTAGCTACTTGGGAGGCTGAGGCAAGAGAATCACTTGAACCTAGGAGGTGGTGGTTGCAGTGAGCTGAGAATTGCACCACTGCACTTTAGCCTGAGCGATAGAGCAAGTCTCTATCTCAAAAAAATAAAATAAATAAAACCACCTGAGACTGGGTAATTTATAAAGAATAGAGGTTTAATTGGCTCACAGTTCCGCAGGCTATACAAAAAGCATGGCTGGGGAGGCCTCAGGAAACTTACAGTCGTGGCAGAAGATGCAGGGGAAGCAGGTACGTGTTCATGTGGCCACAGAAGGAGGAAGAGGGTGAAGGGGGAGGTGCTACACATTCTTAAAAACCAGACCTTGTCAGAATTCACTCACTATCATGAGAATAGCAAGGGGAAATCTGCACTCATGATCCAATCACCTCCTACCAGACCCCTCCTCCAATACTGGGGATTACAGTTCAACATTAGATTTGGGTGGGAACACAGAGTCAAACTGTATCAATGAGACAGTAAATTTCCTTTGTTTAAGCTCCCCATGTGTGGGACTTTGTTAGGGCAGCCTTGCAAACCAATACAGCAACTTGCAGACTGGGCTAAAACATTTGCAAACCACATATTCAACAAAATGTTTGAATCCAGAATATGTTTTTAAAAGTCTTAAAACTTAGCCATAAGAAAATAAATGCACCAATTAAGAAATAGACAAAAGACTTAATTACACTAAAAAGCTTTTGCACAGCAAAAGAAATAATCAACAGAGTGAACAAACAACTAGCAGAGAAGATATTTGCAAACTATCCATCCAACAGGGACTAATATCCAGAATTTACAAAGAACTCAGACAACAACAACAAAACCCTAAATAATCCCATTGAAAAGTGGGCAAAGGATGTGAATAGACATTTTTCAAAGAAGATATACAAATGGCCAGCAAGCAGGTGGAACAATGCTTAACATCACTAATCATCAAAGAAGTGCAAATTTAAACCATAATGAGGTTCCATCTTAAACTAGTCAGAAGGGCTATTATTAAAAACACACACAAAAAAATCACAGATGTTGGGAAGAATGCAGAGAAAAGGGAACACTTATACACAATTGGTGGGAATGTAAATTAGTGCAACCTTTATAGAAAGCAGTAGGAAAATTTCTCAAAAAGACAACCATTTAATCCTGCAGTCCCACTACTGGATATACACCCAAAGTAAAAGAAATTGTTCTACCAAAAGGATACCTGCATTCATGTTTATTGCAGCAGTATTTACAACACCAAAAATATGGAGTCAACCTAAGCATCCATCAAGCGATGTTTGGGTAGGGAAAATGCAGTCTCCATATACAGTGGAATACTATTCAGCCATGAAAAGTATGAAATAACATCTTGTAGCAACACGGATGAAACTGAAGGCCATTATTTTGAGTGAAACAGCTCAGAAAACAGAAAGACAAATACCACATGTTCTCATAAGTGGGATCCAAATTGCATACACGCAGGAACATAAAGAGTGGAATGAAAGACAATGGAGACCCAGGGTGGGGAGTGGGATGGAGAGAGGACAATAAATTGCTTAATGGTTACAATGTACACTATTCAGCTGATGGATTCATTTAAAGCCCTGACTTCCCCACAATGCAATAGATCCATGTAGCAAAATTATACTTGTACCCCATAAATTTACACAAAATAGAAATAGATGAAAGATGTAAAAAGACATCTTACCAAATGATTACAAGGAAGGGAAATCATAACATAAAAATGTTTTTCCTCATTTGCCATTGATGAAGTGCAAAATAAAACCATAATGAGATGCTGTTGCACATCGATTACAATGGCCAAAATAAAATTACTGAGAATGCCAAGTGCTAGCAAGACTGTAGAAAAACTGGATCTCTCATTTCCTGCTGGTGGGAATGCAAAATGATGCAGCCACTCCGAGACACAATTTGGCAGCTTCTTCACAATTAAGCAGACACTTACCGTATGGCTGAGATCCTACTCCCAGGGAAAGGAAAACTTGTGTGCACACATGTAAGAAAATTTCATAGCAATTTTATTAATGATCATCCCAAAATGGAACTAATCCAGATGTCCATCAGCAGGTGAACGGATAAACAAACTGTGATTCAACCATACAATAGAATGTTACTTGGCAACAAAAGGAAATGAACTATTGATATATGCAACAATTTGGATGAATTTCAAAGGCATTATGTGGAAGGAAGGAAGTCAATCTCCAAACTTTATACTCTGATTCTGTATGAAATTCAAAAAGCTCAGATTGACCTCCTTCCTTCTGCATAATGTCTTTGAAATTCATCCAAATTGTTCTTCTGTCAATAGGAGGGAGTGTTTTGGGGTGATGGATCTGTTCTGAATCTTAATGGTTATGGTGATAAAATTCATAGAACTGCACATCAAAAAAGTTATTTGTACAATGGGATGATTTTAAAAAGTAATATAAAATAAAGAACCATCAGACTCTTCCAGTGTTGCTGAGGACTGGTGGGGTTGGGGTATTGAAGGTGTGTGCATCAGAACACTATGGAAGGCCAGAGAAAGACTGGCATCAAGGTGTGGCCGTGCCTGAATTTTCCACTGGTGCAGAGCACAAGGCCACAGGTCAGACCAATTGGTCCTCCCAGAGACTCACTCCTTAGCAGGTGAGTGCCAGGCTGCCATCTCCCAGCTGACCCAGGCCCTCCTCAACTGTCATCTGACCTGTTATCCTGTTACAGCCCTCTGCCTGGCTGCCTTCACTCTCACCCACCAACCCATCTTTTTCCTGAAAGCTGATGTGGTTTTTCTTAACTGTGCATCCAACCCAACATGCCTCAACTGATCACGGCTTAACCCATCACATTTCAACCAATCACACCTCAACCCAACACACCTCAACCCATCAGAGCTTAACCCATCACACCTCAACCCATCATGCCTCAATCCATCACACCTTACCCATCACACCTCAACCCATAACAGCTTAACCCATCACGCCTCAACCCATCACACCTAACCCATGACACCACAACCCAGCAGACCTCACACATCAAATTCTACCCATCACACCTCAACCCATCACACCTCAACCTATCACAGCTTAACCCATCACACCTCATCCCATCATGCCTCAACCCATCATGCCTCATCCATCACACCTCAAATATCATACATAAACCCATCACACCTCAAAATATCACAGCTTAACCCATCATACCACAACCCATGACTCCAACCCATCACACCTCACCAATCACACCCTACCCATAGTAGCTTAACCCATCACACCTCACCCATCACACCTCAACCCATCACAGCTTAAACCATCACAACTTAACTCATCACATTTCAATCCATCACACCTCACACATCACACCTAAATTCATCACACCTCAACCCATCGCAGATTAACTCATCACACCCTAACCCATCACAACTTAAACCATCATATCTCAGCCATCACACATCACACATCACACCTGAACCCATAACACCTGAACCCACCACATCTGAACCCATCACAGCTTAACCCATCACACCTCACCCATCAAACCTCACCCATCACATCTCACCCATCACAGCTTAACCCATCACACATCACCCATCACATCTCAACCCATCACAGCTGAACCCAAACACCTCACCCATCACACCTACACCCATCACACCTCACCCATCACACCTCAACCCATCACACCTCACCCATCACACCTCAACCCATCATAGCTTAAACCATCACACCTCAACCAATCACAGCTTAAGCCATCACAGCCATCACACCTCACACATTACACCTGAACCCATCACACCTCAACCCATCACACCTCAACCCATCACAGCTTACCCCATCACATCTTACAAGTCACAACTCACCCATCACACCTGAACGCATCACACATCAACCCATCACACCTCACCAATCACATCTCACCCATCACACCTCAATCCATCACACCTCAAACCATCACACCTCACCTATCACAGCTTAACCCATCACACCTCACCCATCACACCTCAACCCATCGCAGCTTAAGCCATCACACCTCACCCATCACACCTCAACACATCACAGCTTAACCCATCACACTCCAACCACACCTCACACTTCACACCTAAATCTATCACACCTCAACCCATCACACATCAACCCATCACACCTCACCAATCACATCTCACGCATCACACCTCAACCCATCACACCTCAAACCATCACACCTCACCCATCACAGCTTAACCCATCACAGCTTAACCCATCAAAGCTTAAGCCATCACACCACACGCATCACACCTCAACCCATCAAAACTCACCAATCACAGCTTAACCCATCACATCTCACCCATCACACCTCAACCCATCACACCTTAACCCATCAGACTTCCACACATCATGGCTTAACACATCACACCACAATCCATCACAACTCAACCCATCACACATCACCCATCAAACCTCAACCCATCATAGCTCAATCCATCACAGCTTCACCCATCACACCTCAACCCATCAAACTTAAACCCATCACAGCTTAACAAATCACACCTCACTCATAACACCTTACCCATCACAGCTGAACCCATCACACATCACCCATCACACCACAACCCATCACAGCTTAATCCATCACAACTCACCCGTGACACCTCAATCCATCACACTTCACCCATCACAGCTTAACACATAACACCTCAACCCATCACACCTCAACCCATCACACCTTACCCATCACAGCTTAACCCATCACACCTCACCCATCACACCTCAACCCTTCACAGGTTAACCCATCACAGCTTAACCCATCACACTTCAATCCATCACACCTCACACATCACACCTAAATCCATCACACCTCAACCCGTCACAGATTAACTCATCACACCTCAACCCATCACAGCTTAACCCATCATATCTCAGCCATCACACTGCACACATCACACCTGAACCCATCACACTGGAACCCATCACACCTCAACCCATCAGAGCTTAACACATCACACCTCACCCATCACACCTCAACCCATCACACCTCAACCCATTACACCTCACCAATCACAGTTTAGCCTATCACAGCTTAACCCATCACAGCTCACCCATCACATCTCAACCTATCACACCTCACCCATCACACCTTATGCATCACACCTCAACCCATCACACCTCAACTCA
>NW_016107644.1:885656-886019 GCF_001604975.1 Cebus imitator
AACCCATCACACATCAGTTCATCACACCTCACCCATCCCATCTTACCCATCACACCTCACCAATCACACGTCAACCCATCACACCTTACCCAGCATACCTCAACCCATGACACCCCACCCGTCACACCTTACCAATCACACCACACCCATCACACCTTACCCATCACACCTCAACCATCACACCTCAACTTATTACACATCAACCTATCACAGCTTAACCCATCACAGCTCAACCCATTACACTTCAACCTATCACGCCTCAACCCATCACGCCTCATCCATCACACCTCACACATCGCACCTCAACCCATCACAGCTTAACCCATCACACCACAAGCCATCAGACCTCAACCCATCACACCT
>NW_016107644.1:888242-889552 GCF_001604975.1 Cebus imitator
ACACCTCAACCCATCACAGCTTAACCCATCACACTTCACCCATCACAACTCAACCATCACACTTCACCCATCACACCTGAACACATCACACATCAACACATCACACCTCACCAATCACACCTCACATATCACTCTTCAACCCATCACAGCTTAACCCATCACACCTCACCTATCACACCTTACTCATCACAGCTGAACCCATCACACCTCACCCATCACACCTCAACCCATGAAATCTCAACCATCACACCTTAACCCATCACAGCTTAACCCGCCACAGCTTAAACCATCACACCTCATCCATCACACCTCAAACCATCACACCTCACTCATCAGAGCTTAACCCAACACAGCATAACCCATCACACCTAAACCCATCACACCTCACCCATCACATCTCAACCCATCACAGCTTAACCCATCACAGCTTAAGCCATCACAGCTTAACCCATTACACCTCACCCATCACACCTCAACCCATCACAGCTGAATCATCAGAGCCTAACCCATCACACCTCACCCATCACAACTTAACCCATCATGCCTCACCCATCACATCTCACTTATCACACCTCAACCTATCACAGCTTAACCCATCACACCTCACCCATCACACCTCAACCCATCTCAGCTTAACCCATCACACTTCAATCCGTCACACCTCACACATCACATCTAAATCCATCACACCTGAAAAAATCACAGCTTAACCCATCACACCTCAACTTATCACAGCTTAACCCATCACATCTCAGCCATCACACCTGAAGCCATCACACATCAACCCATCACACCTCATCAATCACACCTCAACCATCACACCTCAACCCATCACAGCTTAACACATCACACCTGACCTATCACACCTTACCCATCACACCTTACCCATCACACCTCAACCCATAACAGCATAACCCTTCACAGCTTAACCCATCAAGCCTCACCCATCACACCTCACCCATCAAACCTCAACCCATCACAGCTTAACCTATCACACCTCAACTCATCACACCTCACCCATCACAACATAACCCATCATACCTCACCCATCACACCTCACCCATCTCAGGTTAACCCATCACACTTCAATCCATCTCACCTCTAACATCACATCTAAATCCATCACACCTCAAACAATCACAGCTTAACCCATCACACCTCAACTCATCACACCTTAACCCATCAAAACTCACCCATAACACCTCACCTGTCACAGCTGAAGCCATCACACATCAACCCATCACACCTCACCAATCACACCTAACACATCACATCTCAACCCATCACAGCTTAACCCATCACACCTCACA
>NW_016107644.1:891692-893209 GCF_001604975.1 Cebus imitator
CCATCACACCTCACCCATCACACCTCACCCATCACACCTCAACCCATCACAGCTTACCCAACACAGCTAAACTCATCACACCTCAACCCATCACAGCTTAACCCATCACAGCTTTACCCATCACACCTCACCCATCACACCTTACGCATTGCACCTCAACCCATCACACCTTAACCCATCGCACGTCAACCCATCACAGCTTAACCCATCAAATCTCAGCCATCACTCCTCTCACATCACACCTGAACCCATGACACCTCAACCAATGACACCTCAACCCATCACAGCTTAACACATCACACCTCACCAATCACACCTCACCCATCACACCTTAACTCATCACAGCTTAACCCATCACATCTCACCCATCATACCTTAGCCCATTACACGTCACCATTCACAACTTAACCCATAACACCTCAACCCATCACACCTCAACCCATCACACCTCACACATCACACCCAAAGCCATCACACCTCAACCCATCACAGATTAACTCATCACACCTCAACCCATCACATCTCAGCCATCACACCTCACACATCACACCTGAACTCATCACACCTGAAGCCATCACACCTCAACCCATGACAGCTTAACCCACCACAGTTTAAGCCATCACAGCTTAACCCATTACACCTCACCCGTCACACCTTGACCCATCACACCTCACCCATCACACCTCAACCCTCAAAGCTTAATCATCAGAGCCTAACCCATCACACCTCACCCATCACTCCACAACCCACCACACCTCACCCATCACATCGTAACCCATCATGCCTCATCCATCACACCTCACTAATCACACCTCAACCTATCACAGCTTAACCCACCACATCTCAGCCATCACACCTCACACATCACACCTGAACCCGTTGCATCTGAAGCCATCACACCTGAACCCGTGCCAGCTTAACCCACCGCAGCTTAACCCACCAAACCTCACCCATCACTCCTCAACCCATTAAAGTTCACAAATCACAGCTTAATCCATCACCACTTAACCCACCACATCTTGCCCATCACACCTCAACCAATCACACCTCACCCATCACAGCTTCACCCATCCCAGCATAACCCATAACACCTCAACCCATGACACCTCACCCATCACACCTTAACCCATCACAGCTTATCCCATCACAGCTTAAACCATCACACCTGAGCTATCACACCTCAACCCATCACACCTAACTCATCACAGATTAACCCATCACAGCTTAACCCATCACACCTCAACCCATCACACCTCACACATCATACCTCAAACCATCACAGCTTAACGCATCACACCTCAACCCATCACAGCTTAATCCATCACATCTCAGCCATCACACCTGACACATCACACCCGAACCCATCACACCTGAACACATCACACCTCAACCCATCACAGCTTAAACCATCACACCTCACCCATCACACCTCAACCCATCACAGCTTAACCCATCACATCTCAGCCATCACACCTAACACATCACACTCGAACCCATCACACATGAATGTATCACAC
>NW_016107644.1:893364-895557 GCF_001604975.1 Cebus imitator
ATCACACCTGAACCCATCACACTTGAACCCATCACACCTCAACCCATCACAGCTTAACCTGTCACACCTCACCCATCACAATTGAAACCATCACAGCTTAAACCATCACACCTCACCCATCACACCTCACCCGTCACACCTCAACCCATCACAGATTACCCAACACAGCTAAACACATCACACCTCACCCATCACACCTAACAGATCACACCTCAACCCATCACAGCTTAACCCATCAAACCTCACCCATCACACCTCAATCCATCACACCACAACCCATAACAGCTTAACCTATCACACCTCACCCATAACACCTTATGCATAACACCTCAACCCATCACATCTGATCCATCACAGCTTAACCCATCACAGCTTATCCCATCACACCTCACCCATCACACCTCAACCCATTACACCTTACCCATCAAAGCTTAACCCATCACACCTCACACATCACACCTCAACCAATCACAGCTTAACTCATCATACCTCACACATCACACCTTAGCCATCACACCTGAACCCATCATAACTGATCTATCACAGCTTAACCCATCACAGCTTAATCCATCACAGCTTAACCCATCACACCTCACCCATCACACATCAACCCATCACACCTGATCCATCACAGCTTAACCCATCACACGTCACCCATCACACTCACCCATCACACCTCAACCCATCACAGTTTAACCCATCACACCTGAACCCATCACAGCTTAACCCATCATACTTCATCACACCTCACACATCACACCTAAATCCAAGACACCTCAACCCATCACAGCTTAAACCATCACATCTCAGCCATCACACCTCACACATCACACCTGAACCCATCACACCTGAACCCATCACACCTCAACCCACCACAGCTTAACCCACCAAAGCTTAACCCACCACACCTCACCCATCACACCTCAACCCATCACAACTTAACCCATCACACCTCAACCATCACACTTCAACACATCACACCTCAAACCATCACAGCTTAAGCCATCACACCTTACGCATCACACCTCAACCCATCACACCTTAACCCATCAAACCTCAACCCATCTTTGCTTAACCCATCATATCTCAGCCATCACACCTCCCACAACACACCTGAACCCATCACACCTGAGCCAATCACACCTCAACCCATCACACGTCACCCATCACAGCTTAACCCATAACACCTANCCATCACACCTAACTCATCACACCTTACCAACCACAGCTTAACCCATCACGTGTCACCCATCACACCTCACCCATCACCCCTGAACCCATCAGAGCTTAACCCATCATAGCTTATTCCAGCACACCTCACCCATCACACCTTACACATCACACCACAACCCATCACAGCTTAACCCATCACCTCTCAGCCATCAGACCTCACACATCCCACCTGAACCCATCACCCCTCAACCCATCAGAGCTTAAGCCATCATAGCTTATTCCAGCACACCTCACCCATCACACCTTACACATCACACCTCAACCCATCACACTTCAATCCATCAAAGCATAACCCATGATATCTCAGCCATCACACCTCCCACAACACACCTGAACCCATCACACCTGAACATATCACACCTCAACCCATCACAGCTTAACCCATCACACCTCACCCATCACACCTCATGCATCACACCTGAACCCATATGACCTAAACCCATCAAACCTCAACACATCGAACCTCACCCAGCACACCTTTACCATCACAGCTTAAAGCATCACACCTTACCAATCACACCTAGCCATCACACCTCAACTAATCACAGCTTAATGCATCACGCCTCACCCATCACACCTAAGCCATCACACCTCAACCAATCACACCTTAACCCATCACAGCTTTACCCATCAACCCTCACCATCACACCTTAACCCATCACATGTCACCATTCACAAGTTAACCCATCACACCTCAACCCGTCACACCTGAACCCATCACACCTCAACACATCACAGCTTAACCCATCACACCTTACGCATCGCACCTAAACCCAAAACACCTTAACCCATCACACCTCAACCCATCACAGCTTAACCCATCAAATCTCAGCCATCACATCTCACACATCACACCTGAAACCATCACACCTCAACCCATCACACCTCAACCCATCACACCTCAACCCATCAAATCTCAGCCATCACACCTCCCACAACACACCTGAACCCATCACACCT
>NW_016107644.1:896354-897439 GCF_001604975.1 Cebus imitator
CCTCACACATCACACCTAAATCCATCACACCTCAACTCATCACAGCTTAACCCATCACATCTCAGCCATCACACCACACACATCACAGCTGAACGTATCATACCTCAACCCATCACACCTCAAACCATCACAGGTTAACCCACCACAGCTTAACCCACCACACCTCACCCATGACACCTCAACTCATTGAAGTTCACCAATCACATCTTAACCCATCACACCTCAACCCATCACACCTCAACCCATCACAGCTTAACCCATCATCTCTCACCCGTCACACCTTAACCCATCACATGTCAGCATTCACAGCTTAACCCATAACACCTCAACTCATCACATCTCGACCCATCACACCTCACCCATCACATCTTACCCATCACAGCTTAACCCCTCACACCTCACCCATCACACCTAAACCCATCACACCTGAACCCATCACAGCTTAGTCCATCATAGTTCATCACACCTCACACATCACACCTAAATCCATCACACCTCAACTCATCACAGCTTAACCCATCACATCTCAGCCATCACACCACACACGTCACAGCTGAACGCATCATACCTCAACCCATCACACCTCAAACCATCACAGCTTAATCCACCACACCTCACCCATCACAACTCAACCCATTAAAGTTCACCAATCACATCTTATCCCATCACATCTCAACCCATCACACCTCAACCCATCACAGCTTAACCCATAACACCTCAACCCATCACACCTCACCCATCACATCTTACCCATCACAGCTTAACCCCTCACACCTCACCCATCACACCTGAACCCATCACAGCTTAATCCATCACAGCTTAATCCATCATAATTCATCACACCTCACACATCACACCTCAACTCATCACAGCTTAACCCATCACATCTCAGCCATCACACCTCACACATCACAGCTGAACGCATCATACCTCAACCCATCACACCTGAAACCATCACAGCTTAACCCACCACACCTCACACATCACACCTCAACCCATTAAAGTTCACCAATCACATCTTATCCCATCACATCTCAACCCATCTCACCTCACCTATCACAGCTTAACCCATCACACCTCACCCA
>NW_016107644.1:898949-899926 GCF_001604975.1 Cebus imitator
CCATCACAGCTTAACCCCTCACACCTCACCCATCACACCTGAACCCATCACAGCTTAATCCATCATAATTCATCACACCTCACACATCACACCTCAACTCATCACAGCTTAACCCATCACATCTCAGCCATCACACCTCACACATCACAGCTGAACGCATCATACCTCAACCCATCACACCTGAAACCATCACAGCTTAACCCACCACACCTCACACATCACACCTCAACCCATTAAAGTTCACCAATCACATCTTATCCCATCACATCTCAACCCATCTCACCTCACCTATCACAGCTTAACCCATCACACCTCACCCAACATACCTCAAGCAATCACACCTCAACCCATCACACCTCAACCCATCACACCTCAACCCATCGCACTTCAATCCATCACTCCTCACACATCACACCTAAATCCATCACACATCAACACATCACAGATTAATTTATCACGCCTCAACCCGTCACAGCTTAACCCATCACATCTCAGCCATCACCTCACACATCACACCTGAATCCATCACACGTGAAACCATCACACCTCAACCTATCAGAGCTTAACCCATCACAGCTTAATCCATCACACCTCACCCAGCACACCTCAACCCATCACACCTCACCCTTCACGGCTTAACCCATCACACCTGAACACATCACAGCTTAATCCATTACACCACACCCATCACACCTCAACCCATCACACGTCACCCATCACAGCTTAACCCATAACACCTCAACCCATCACACCTAACCCATCACACATTACCAATCACAGCTTAATCCATCACGCATCACCCATCACACCTCACGAATCACACCTCAACCCATCACAGCTTAACCCATCATAGCTTATTCCATCACACCTTACCCATCACACCTCAACCAATCTCACGCCACCCATCACACCTTACCCACTGCAGCTTAACGCATCGCAGCTTAACCCATCACAGCTCACCTATCACACCTCAACCC
>NW_016107644.1:900220-904052 GCF_001604975.1 Cebus imitator
TTAACCCATCACACCTCACCCATCACATCTTACCCATCACAGATTAACCCATCACACCTCACCCATCACAACTTACCCATCACAGATTAACCCACCACACCTCACCCATCACACCTCAACCCATTAAAGTTCACCAATCACATCTTATCCCATCACAGCTTAACCCCTCACAACTCACCCATCACACCACAACTAATCACACCTTAACCCATCAAACCTAAACCCATCACAGCTTAACCCATCACAACTTAACCAATCACACTTCAATCCGTCACTCCTCACACATCACACCTGAATCCATCACAGCTGAACCCATCACACCTCAACCTATCAGAGCTTAACCCATCACAGCTTAACTCACCAGACCTCACCCATCATACCTCAACCCATTAAAGTTCATGAATCACAGCTTAACCCATCACATCTTAATCCATCACACCTCACCCATCACACCTCACTCATTACACCTGAACACAACAGAGCTTAACCCATTACACCACACACAAATCACTTCAACCCATCACACGTGACCCATCACAGATTAACCTGTAACACCTTAACCCATCACACCTCAACCCATCACACATTACCAATCACAGCTTAACTCATCACGCGTCACC
This sequence comes from Cebus imitator, assembly GCF_001604975.1. NCBI lineage: Eukaryota > Metazoa > Chordata > Mammalia > Primates > Cebidae > Cebus > Cebus imitator. The sequence goes on from NW_016107644.1 coordinate 900,841, forward strand.
CATCACACCTCACGAATCACACCTCAACCCATCACAGCTTAACCCATCATAGCTAATTCCATCACAACTCACCCATCACACCTTACACATCACATCTCAACCCATCACACCTGAACCCATCACACCTGAACCCATCACAGCTTAACCCACCAAATCTCAGCCATCACACCTCCCACAACACACCTGAACCCATCACACCTCAACACATCACAGCTTAACCCATCAAATGTCAGCCATCACACCTCCTACAACACACGTGAGCCCATCACACCTCAACCCATCACATTTCAACCCATCACAGCTTAACCCATCACACCTCACCCATCACACGTCACGCATCACACCTGAACCCATATCACCTCAACCCATCACACCTCAACCCATCACAGCTTAATGCATCACACCTCACCCATCGCACCTAACCCATCACACCTCAATTAATCACAGCTTAACCCATCATACTTCATCACACCTCACACATCACACCTAAATCCATCACACATCAACACATCAGATTAACTTATCACACCTCAACCCATCACAGCTTAACCCATCACATCTCAGCCATCACACCTCACACATCACACCTGAATCCGTCACACCAGAACCCATCACACCTCAACCCATCGCAGCTTAACCCACCACACCTCACCCATCACACCTCAACCCATTAAAGTTCAGCAATCACAGCTTAACCCATCACAGCTTAACCCATCACAGCTTAATCCATCACACCTCACCCATCACACCTCAACCCATCACACCTCACCCATCACAGCGTAACCCATCACACCTCACACATCACACCTCAACCTATCACATCTGAACCCACCACACCTGAACCCTTCACACCTCAACCCATCACAGCTTAACCCATCAAACCACAACCCATCTCACCTCAACCAATCTCACCTCACCCATCACACCTTACCCATTGTAGCTTAACCCATCACACCTCACTCATCACACCTCACCTATCACACTTCAACCCAGCAGACTTCACACATCAAACTCTAACCATCACACCTCAACCCATCAGAACTCAACCTATCACAGCTTAACCCATCACACCTCAACCCATCCTACCTCAACCCATCATGCCTCATCCACCACACCTCACACATCACACCTGAACCCATGACACTGGAACCCATCACACCACAACCCACCACAGGTTAACGCATCACACCTCACCCATCACACCTTGCCCATCACAGCTGAACCCATCACACCTCATGCATAACACCTCAACCCATCACAGCATAAACCATCTCAGCTTAACTCATCACATCTGACCCATCACACCTCAACCCATCACACCTCACACATCACAGCTTAACACATAACATCTCAATCCATTACACCTCAACCCATCACACCTGACCCATCACACCTTACTTATCACAGATTAACCCATCACACCTCACCCATCACGCCTCAACCCATCACAGCTTAACCCATCATACTTCATAGATTAACTTCAATCCATCACACCTCACACATCACAACTAAATCCACGACACCTTAACCCATCACAGAGTAACTCATCACACCTCAACCCATCACAGCTTAACCCATCACACCTCACACATCACACCTTACACATCACACCTCAACCCATCACAAGTCAACCCATCACAGCTTAACCCATCACACTTCAATCCATCACACCTCACACTTCACACCTAAATACATCACACCTCAACACATCATACCTTAACCCATCACCCCTCAACCCATCACAGCTTAACCCATCACACCACAACCTATCACACACCAACAAACCACACAGGACCTATCACAGATTACCCATCACAGCTTAACCCATCACACCTCAACGACCACACCTCAACCCATCTCACCTCAACCATCACAGCTTAACCCCTCACACCTCACCCATCACACCTCAACCAATCACACCTTTACCCATCAAACCTCAACCCATCACAGCTTAACCCATCACAGCTTAACCCATCACACCTCACCCATCACACATCAACCCATCACACCTCAACCCATCACAGCTTAACCCATCACAGCTTCACCCATCACACCTCACACATCACACCTCAACCCATGAACACTTAATCCATCACACCTCAACCCATCAAACCTCAACCCATCACAGCTTAAACCATCACATCTCAGGCATCACACCTCACACGTGACACCTCACCCAACACCAATCACACCTGAAACCATCACACATCAACCCATCTCACCTCACCCATCACACCTTACCCATCACACCTCATCCATCACACCTGAACCCATCACACATGAACCCATCACACCTCACGAATCACACCTCTCCCATCACACCTCAACCCATGGCACCTCACTCATCACACCTTAAGCCATCACAGCTTAACCAATCACACTTCACCCATCACACCTCACCCATCACAGCTTAACCCATCACAGCTTAATTCATCACACCTCAACCCATCACACCTCACCCATCACACCTTAACCCATCACAGCTTAACCACTCACAGCTTAACCCATCACACCTCACCGATCAGAGGTCAACTAATCACACCTCACTAATCACACCTCAACCTATCACAGCTTAACCCATCATACCTCACCCTTCACACCTTATGCATAACACCTCAACCCATCACACCTCAACCCATCACAGCTTAACTGTTCACAGCTTAACCCATCACCCCTCCCATCACACCTCAACCCATCACACCTGACCCATCACACCTCAACCCATCACACCTCAACCCATCACAGCTTAACCCATCACATCTAACCCATCACACCTCACGCATAACACCTCAACCCATCACAGCTTAATCCATCACACTTCAATCCATCACACCACACACATCTCACCCAAATCCATCACACCTCATCACATCATACCTTAACCCATCATATCTCAAGCCATCACAGCTTAACCCATCACACCACCACCCATCACACCTCAACAAATCACACGTCACCCATCACACCTTACCCATCACAGCTTAACCCATCACACCTGACCCATCACAACTCACCCTTCACACCTCACCCAGCAGAAATCACACATCAAACCCTAACCATCACACCTTAACCTATCACAGCTTAATCCATCACATTGCAAACCATGACACCTCAACCCATCACACCTCAACCCATCATGCCTCATCCATCATACCTCACACATCACACCTAAACCCATCACACCTCAACCCATCACAGCTTAAGCCATCACA
>NW_016107644.1:904197-1007416 GCF_001604975.1 Cebus imitator
AACCCATCACACCTCAACCCATCACAGCTTAAATCATCACATCTCAGGCATCACACCCCACACATGACACCTCACCCATCACACATCACCCATCACACCTGAAACCATCACACATCAACCCATCACACCTCACACATCACACCTTACCCATCACACCTTACCCATCACACCTCAACCCATCACAGCTTAAGGCATCACATCTCAGCCATCACAGCTCAACCCATCACACCTCACACATCACACCTTACCCATCACACCTTATCCATCACACCTCAACCCATCACAGCTTAAGGCATCACATCTCAGCCATCACAGCTCAACCCATCACACCTCACACATCAAACCTCAACCCATCACAGCTTAACCCATCACACCTCAACCCATCAAACCTCAACCAATCACAGCTTAAAGCATCACATCTCAGCCATCACACCTCACACATGACATCTGAACCCATCACACATCAGTTCATCACACCTCACCCATCCCATCTTACCCATCACACCTTACCCATCACACCTCAACCCATCACAGCTTAACCCATCACATCTGAGCCATCACACCTCACACATCACACCTGAAAGCCTCATATCTGAACCCATCACACTTCAACCCATCATAGCTTAACCCATCACAGCTCACCCATCACACCTCACTCATCACACCTGAACTCATCACACCTCAACCCATCACAACTCACCAATCACACCTCAGCCATCACACCTCAACCCATCACACCTCAACCCATCACACCTCATCCCATCCCTCCTCATACATCACACCTCACACATCACACCTCAACCCATCACAGCTTAACCCATCACAGCACAACCCATCACACCTCAATCCATCACACCTCACCCATCACACCTCAACCCATCACAGCTTAACCCATCACACCACAGCCCATCACACTTCAACGCATCACACCTCATCCAGCACACCTTACCCATTACAGCTTAACCCATCACACCTCGCCCATCACACCTCAATGCATCACAGCTTAACCCATCACACCACAACCCATCACACTGCAACGTATCACACCTCACCCATCACACCTTACCCATCACAGCTTAACCCATCACACCTCAGCTATCACACCTCAGCCATCACACCTCAACCCATCACACCTTAACCCATCACAGCTCACCCATCACATCTCAACTCATCACAGCTTAACCCATCACACCTCAACCCATCACAGCTTATCCCATCACATCTCAGCCATCACACCTCACGCATGATACCTGAACCCATCACACATCAACCAATCACACCTCACCCATCACACCTTACCAATGACACCTCACCCATCACACCTCAACCCATCACACCTTACCCGTCACACCTTATGCATCACACCTCAACCCATCACACCTCAACCCATCACAGCTTAACCCATTGCATCTCAGTCTATCACATCTCACCCCATCACATATCACTTATCACACCTCACCCATCCCATCTCACCTACAAACTTCATCCTTTCACTGATCTGCTGTTTAACTCTGGGCAAGCCACCACACCATGACAACTCTGCTTGTTCTTGTTGCCCTGGTACAGAAAATGCAGTGAATATGATAGCCACATGCCAGAGTTATCATAGGAGGATGTCACAGTGACATCAAAAGGGCCCACAAAGGGCTCCCTGCTACTGTTTCTATTCGGGGCTGATCCCATAACTGTTGTTATGACAAACAGGTACAGACATCAAGTGCCCACTCTGCCATAGGCACAAGAATGTGGAATCTGGGCTTCATTCTGACTCTACTATACTATTAATTAGAACCCTTTCTTTACAAAAGAGAAATTGAATTTAAATTGCTTAGATGACAACAGTAACAACAAAACATATTGCCTCATGTAACTGAAGATTCCAAAGAATGATTGGCTTCAGGCATGGCTTGATCCAGAATCTCTAAAGACATGACCAGGACTCTTGTTTTTCCTCTCTCTCCATTGGTCCTGCTCGATTTTCCTTGGCCACCTCTTCAAAACGTCTGTCTCTGCATTGGAGCCAGATGGTCACCAGCAGCTCCTAAGTCCACTGGACCAGCTGTGGACAGGGATGCCCTCTCCCAGTAGTCTGTCTGGACAGTTGCAGGCAACGCCCTGCTCAGGTCACAGGCCCATCCCTGACCCCAGATGCTTTCTCAGGAATGTGGAGTCCTTGTCCTGGTTGAGGTCATGTGGCTGCCTCTGTGGCCTGACATCCGAGTTGGGGTGAGGAGAGAGGTTGGGTCAGCATAGTCTAAAAGGCATGGAGCAGGCAGGACTGGGCATCTTCATCATGGGCCCCCATGCTGCAGGCTCTAGTGGGTTTCATTTTTGAAAGGGAAGTATGGACCGCTGGACAGACCAGTGACCACAGTGTCTGTGACTGTGTGTCCTGGGACAGTTTGTAAACTTCGGCGCCCTCATTTGTGACAGGGGATGACAGCAGTCCCCACCCAGCGCTGCTGGAGCTCTGGGATGATAAAGGCACCCACAGCACTTTGAAAGTGCCTGTCGCTAGGATAACTCCAAAGCTGTGCCTTCCACGGCGACGCTGTGTTCTTATTATGTATGATTGCTTTCGTATTGCTTAGCAAATGGCCTACCCATGCTAAGAACTAAATTGATATTAGTTCCCTTCACTTTGCAGTCCCATGGACATTTCAATCACCTCACGACTCAGTGTTTGCAAATTCTATCCCTTTTGCTTGGGAAGCTCCTGTTCCAACCACAAATAACACCCCATATTTTAGTATTCATGGCATTTTAAGCAGAATTCGTGTGGCTCTTGCAGCTTTTTATGCTCTCCTCAGGCCCCCTCATGGAAACTTTGCAAACACCCACGTTTCTGTTGCACGGTTCCCTTTTGACATTGATGGCATCAGAGGTCCAGGGAGGATCCAAAGGACTGCCTGTCGGCTGGCATTTCCTCGTGTTGCTTACCTTGTCTGATTTGACTCCTAAGCCTCCAGAGGGCAGCGCCCAGGGCTCATCCCTCACATGGCTCAAGAGCTTAGGACACGGTGGAGATTCCCAGGAAATGATGCTACAGTGAACAATCTATTGTGAGATAAGGCACAGAACACCCAGCACTGCGTGGCACCTAGCAATCAGGACACTCATCATCATGGGTTTCTGCCAGTGTCAGAAGAGACCTGGGAAGTGAGAGTCCACTGAGAGGTCATGGGATGGAAGGAACTCACAGGCTTGGGGCACAGATGGCTCCTTTGTGCCTGGGCCACCCCTGCCTGCAGATTTCACGTGCGTCCGGGTACCCGAGAGTCCCCATCCTGCCTGGATGGCCTCAAACCTGCTCTGGGCTAGAAATGTCAGGCAGGGCATCTGAGCTTCAGACTCTCCATCCGTAAAACAGGAATGACATTACTGCCTGTCAGGATTTCATGAGGATTAAATAAGGTTGAATGAGAAAGAGGCATAGAAACTTGATTTTTACATTCCTTGGGATATAAATGCTTCTTAAAAATCTCAATGCCACCTTTAAAAATTCTGAAAAGTTAGGATAATTCTGGCTGCCCTGCCAAGATCACATGTGAAAACCGAATACAACCATGAAAGAAAAAACGAAGTGAACGTATCGTACCAGCTCAGCCAGCATGTTTGGATGACTTGAACTGAAGACATACTGAGATGTCGCAACTGATGCTGAGTCTCCCGAGCCAAGCTATTCTCTACCCTGCAGCCAGAAACTTGTGAACACAAATCTGACCATCCCTCTTCTTTCTTGAACCCGTGGGTGGTCCCGCCTGGCCATGGTGCTAATGCCGTCATGGCTTTGGGGTGATGCACACCACACTTCCTGAGATCTACTCCCGGCCACTGCTTCTCCCTTGGAATGTTTTTCTTCTCCCCAAAGAAACAAGAATGCTAAAAGAAGCAAGTAAAAGCATTGCCCCCTGACAGTTGACAAGCATAAACAGAAGGACAGAAGGCGCATTTCATTCAATCATCCAGAGAAAACTGTGCTCCCGGAGACAGCGGTAGCACCCCCAGCTTAGCATAAGACACAGGGCAGTCAGTGGAAAATTCTGCCCTGGTAAGGTCTCCAGGCGCCCGAGGCCTGGAGGTTTGTGTCTAGAAAAGCAGCCAAGTTCCCTGTCCGCAGGAAGGAGCTGGACTCAGATGAGTTGTGTGAGGGGGAGAGAGGAAAAGTGTGCTGTTCTCCTGCAGAGAGGCTTCAAGAGCCCCTGCAGATTCGGGGTGATAAGGAGCTTAGACCAGCGACTGCGTTTGATCAAGTTGCCATCTGTGGGATTTGCTGACTTTGAGCAGGACTCAGGGATATCTCTGTGTTACAGCCTGGTCAGGCCTGTGCAGATGCGCTTTATCTGATCCTCGGGGAAATCATTTTCCAAGTAAGCTAAGCTATGATGGCTTCTAGAGACTCTGCCAGCTCCCCCAGTGGAAAGGTCAATGAATCTTCCACCAAGAAAAAATAATCGTGGGAGGGATTCTGCACATTAAACACCACTTCTGAGTTTCAAAGAATGTTCACAAAACAGCACGGCAAAAATGGAAAGAGACGGTAGGCGAAGTTTGGGGTTCCTCTGGGGAGTCGTTTCTTGACTCCATGAGTTTTTGAGGGTTGGGATGGGTTTTACTGGTGGCTTCATACCATGACTGTGTCCAGCACCTGGTGGTGATTGTTTTGTGGTGGTGGTGGGCGCTCCAGCTCTGTCACGGGGCACCACCATCTTGGTGGATTTGCCATCATCCGAGGTATGGCCGTGGCCACCTGGACGCAGACACTGTCTTTTGTCTGGAGCTCAGACTTGACCAGACACAGGTGGGAAGCTCACAAGAGACAAGCACATAATGGAAATCCCAGTGTGCTGATTTTCAGCACCACAGAGGTGGAAGGAGGAGCCCTGTGGCTGTTTCCTACAGAGATGGGTATTGTGTGGGAACTTACATTTGATTCACTGCTACCATCACGATGTTTAGAGCATCTGCTCTTTCTAAAGCCTTGGTGACAGCCTCCTAGTTCCCAGCCCTGCCTTGCCCTGCCCCCTTCACACCATCCTCCAGGCTCCGTGGGGCCAGCCAGACTGCTCCGTTTGGAATGCAACCCCCTGCCGCTGGCAATGTTTTGCCCCCTCAGCATCTGCATGCTCTTCCAGCTCTACAGTGCACCTGGAATGATGGGGCCGAACATGACCCACTGGCAAGACTCCCCCTTGCCCCACAGAAAGATGAAACCAACCTCCTTGTCATGAGGTTAGGGCCAGGCAACAGCGGGGACACCACACCCATGGGGTCGATTCCACAGCATGGAGTCCAAAATGATAGAAAATTTCAGACATTGCAAATGCCTTAGCATTCCGGCTATGCAGTGAGGGGGTGCCTGGAATTCCTGCCTCAAGTCCCAGCCCCTCAATGGCTCTGCCCTATATCGGCCTCAGTTTGCCGTAAGAGCCCAGAGGCCTCTCTGCGGCACCAAGAACTGCTGGGCCACTGTGTGCGTGGTCACAGCTCCCGTGGCTTGTGGCCGCAATTTAAATGATTACAAGTATTAATTCAATTAATGAATGCATGGAGGGAGGGTGGACAGCACTACCCAATACGTACTAAGCCCCTGCTTTGTGCCAGGCACCCTGGAGCCCTTAGGGATGCTGCTGGGCACTGCACTTGTCCTCCAAGCTCCTGTCTTTCCATCTCAGTGGCTGTGCAGCAGCCGCCATCACTGCCCTGTGCCGGATTCAGTCTGCAGAGGATCAATGCTCTAAGTGGCGCGGGCTTTGGGTGATGGCATTTCCCCAGCTGTGTTCCCTGGCAGAGGCTGCGGCGATATTTCTGGCTTTGTTGCTATGTCAACCCCCGAGCTTGCCTCCTGCCTCGCGTCAGGGCTAGAGGCAGCCCCTCCTGAGTTGTCCCTGTCCCTGATGTGCACCAGAGGCTGCATGCTGTGAGCCCCCACGCCAGTGAGCATCAGATCACACAGCAACTTCCCCTTGCTTGGACGTCTGACCACCACCATCAAGGGCCTGCTCTTAGGCTCCAGGGCAGCCTGGGCACCCCCACTGAGTTCTCACTTGAGGGGAGAGACCTGGACATTAGCGGGGTAAAGAAAGCAATGAGGGCCCCAAGACAGAGGCCTGCCTGAGGGGGACTGCCACATCACAGGGGACAGCAACTAGTTGTTGAATCAGCAGTAGCTGAGCGAGTGGACAGGGGCATGACGACACGCAAAGATTTGGGCTTGCTCGACGTGGGAGTGGGTCCGGGAACCGGGGAGCCTTCAGTTGCCATCAGAACACAACAGCACAATTGCATAGCACACCAGTAGCATCTAACATGAATTGGTGCTTACTGTGCACCAGACACCGTGCCTAGCATGGCATGCAGAGACTTGCCCAGTCCCACAGCAAATGTAACGCAGGTGCATCACTGCCGCGGGGCCAGCATACAGGGAAGCTGGGGTCACATGAACTACATTGAGATCTGCCCATCTCACAGTGGCCAAAGCAGGTGGGGACCACATTCTAGCAGAAGAACCATCAGCTTCATACATAATTCCCTGTCACTGGAGCAACTGGGAGCTGGTCCATGGTACAAGCAGGAAACTATGGGTGTGAGCAGTCGGTGGCTATAGGCACGGAGGGCTGGGGTGGACAGGCTGAGTCATCAGGAGGTACAGTGGCAGTGGGTGGGGACTGTGTGGACAACACAGGGGAGGTGGCAGAGACCCTGATGCCTGGTGGAGAAGGATCGTGTGAGGAGCTGCTGTGATCCCTGTCCACGCAGGGAATGCCTGGAGCATAGGGCCTATGCACTCCGGAACCACAAAGAAGGTGGTTCTGATTCTTACAAAACCTCTGGAGTGGCCGGGCACGGTGGTTCATGCCTGTAATCCCAGCATTTTGGGAGGCTGAGGCAGGCGGATCATAAGGTCAGGAGTTCGAGACCAGCCTGACCAACGTGGTGAAACCCCACCTCTATTAAAAATACAAAAATTAGCTGGGCATGGTGGCAGGTGCCTGTAATCCCAGCTACTCAGGAGGCTGAGGCAGGAGAATCACTTGAACCCAGGAGATGGAGGTTGTAGTGAGCCAAGATCACGCCATGGCACTCCAGCCTGGGCGACAAGAGTGAAACTCTATCAACAAAACAAAACAAAACAATACTCTGGAGCAGGAGCGGCGAAGCTTGACTGGAGCAGTTAGGGTGGGACATGGGGAGGGCTGGGAGGAAGCCTGGAGAACACGCCCAGGCAGAAGGAGGGGAGTCACGGGGAGCAGAGAGGAAGAGGACGAGGCCGTGGCTGCAGAGGGTCTTCCGGGGCTGACTCAGGTGCGTGCTGGGGTGGGCATCGGGGAAGTCCCTGTGGGCTTCAGTGACAGCTGTGCACGACGATGGGGGAACTAGGCGGTGAACGCAGGTAACTACTTCAGGAAGTTTAGTGTGAAGAGCAGGAAAGAAACTGTATTGGTGTGGGGACGGGTCATGGCTTGCAAGGTGTTCTGCCTGAGTGTGGTGCCCCATGGTTGAGTGGAGCACCCTCTGTGCAGGGTGAGGGGGCTGAGAGGTGAGAGGGGAGAGCGTGTGGGTCGAGGCGGCTCCTGGGCTCCTGACCAGTCCCTGGGGTGCTGTCTTCGAGGACTTCCCTCTCGGTGTGGGGCCCAAGCTGACCCTGGCTTCTCTATTGGAAGGAGGGTCTCAGGGTGGGCTTGGCACCATGTAAAGGTGCAGGAAGTCCTCACAGGCAGGGAGGGGCTGGCTCTGGACAGGTCAGCCCCTGAGCTGCAGGAGCCTCTTCTTCAAGACCAGCAGGCAGGTCTCCCTAAGGAGGCCTCAGGAGCAGCCACGTCAGACCTGGGTCTGCTCCAAGACTGCAGCCAGAGGGCAGGGGCCGTGTTCCAGGCCCTCCTTCCTCCTGGCCCCTGTTCTGGCTCAGCTGTGTTGCTCCCAGGGAATTCCTGTGGGGGGAGAGGGGCCTTGGGGCCCCAGGGGGTCATCCTCTCCACAGGGAGGAGTAAATGGGCTTTTCTCCCAGGAAACATTTGTTAATGTACGTTACTGATGTCACTAGTGTCTGTTTCACTTTAAAATAGAGAAAAAAAGGAAGAAAACCCTCCCTTGAATAGCTTACACCTGCACGCCTGCCATCCGCTGTGAACCTCTGTGAGGTTTATTTTTGTGACATTTTATTATAAAGTAAGTGGAGAAGGTGGCGCTTCCTGGGTTGGCGGGCACCTGGCAGGTCAGCAGAGGGGTGCCCAGGTGCACACAGACTGTTCAGGGCACACGGTTTCCCTCACAACTGGCTCCGCCCTCCCACAGAGGCTGGTGGCTTGAGTACAGGTTACTGAGGCTCAGTTCCTAGGACACCCACACAGCCCGATTTGGGTCACTTGATTTGGTAAATCAGGTGAAGGCGACTTACCTGTGGGGCCTGCAGGTTGTGGGTTCCGGCTCTGGCACTGGGAGTCCTCCATCGTCCTCACACGCCCTCTATCCTCGCTGGCCTTCCGGGTTTTTTGGGGACGCCACTTGGGCCTTGGTGTCCTCCAGTGGACTCCAGTGAAGTCAAATAAATGCCACGAGGATGCATGTGGCAGCACCCTGGAGGTGGAAAGGAAGGACCCCAGGAGACGCCAGATGCTCACTGTCCAGCAGGGACACAGGCATAAATATGGCAGAGGCACGCAGCAACCCCTGAGAGTGCTGAGCTTTCCGGGAAGCCCCCAGCCCTGGCCACTCCCCATGCCTGCCCAGGGAGGCCACGACACATGCATTAAAAGTGTTTCTGCAGCCTCAGAGGCCCCCACTTGCACTGCCCATTCTGAAGACAGCCCTCTGCAGAGCCCTCCTTCAGCCTTGGGGCAGGTGGAGGGCATCAGGACCAGCTGACAGCTAGCTGGGTGGAGCAAACAGCCTCCCTGGGCCCGGGGAGAGGTGGAGCCCCAGGTGAGAGCATACAAGGGACTGCTGTGCTCTGCAGTTCTGGGGCAGGCGTTACCCTGACCTTGGGCTCATAAAGGGAGGAGTCCAGGGCCAGTGACCTGACCCTGCGAAATGGGGCCATGTGACCCTCACAGAACCTCTGCCCTGTGAGCCCCAAACTGAAAGCTTTTTAGGCTGAGTTGAGAAGATATTTTCTGTGGTCTCCACGTGGAGCTGGGGGCTCGTTCCTCATCAGGAGAGGGGCTCTGGCGCTGGCGCCGGGGCTGGGGCGGCCCTCCTGTAATAGCAGCAGGTTCGCATGTTGCTCCAGATGCCAGACACTCACCTGCTCATCCTCTGCATGCCAGGAAGCCCACAGCATGCAGATGAGAAAGCCAGGGCTGAGGCTGCCTCTGTATCCCAGGCAAATGGTGGAAGGCAGATTTGAACCCAAGTTCTGTATGATTCCCAAAGCAGGACAGACAGCCGCCCCCCTGAATGGCGTCAATGCTGCTGGGGGATGGGAGTGACCCGTCAGCCACCATTCCTCAGCGCTGAGGCTGAATGCGGGAAATGGGGGAGGGTGCCAGGCCCCAGGAGACCCTGAAAGCCGGCAAGAAAAGCAAAGTGGCAGCAGAGGGAAAGCCTCTCAGGACACTGTCCTGGGGGAAAAGAGCGCACAGAAGGTGGGTCCCGAGCTTCTAGCATCCCAGGGCTTCCCGAGGAGGCCCTGCTTCTCCTTCATGAATGAACATAGCTGGCATTCCGCTCTGCTGTCCTCACCACATCAGTTCCCTCTCTGGGGACTGCCTTCATAGCCTGGGGAGCCCTTCTTGCTAAGGGCAAACCCACCACGAGGTAACAGGAAGAATCCGTAGACTTCCACCAAGGTCAGCTTGCCAAGTGATGCTGCTGTAGCCGCAGGGTCCCTTGGCTCTGACACAGGACGGGATGACCACTGTGCAGCAAGCTGACACTGGTGAGTCCTGAACCAGGGAGTGCCTTTCGCTGGCAGTGCCAGAAGCTTAGGATCTCACGGATCCGTTGTAACTGAGAGGCCATCAGGGTCCTAGAGGATGCATGGGGGAGGTTCCCACCTGTGCAGGTTGGAGGAATGTTGCGTCATGAATGCTGGAGTGGCTGACGCTAGGCGCAGGGCTATTGCTCTTCTAGGACAGTTCAATCCCCAACGCTTATCCTACCACATCTCCTCCTGAAGGGCTTCTACATGACCCTTAAACATCACTTTGCCGCGGCTTTCGCTCCGTGGAGAAGGAGCCAGTCATTATCTGTTGGACATCTGTGACGCTTCCTAACTGAGTGTCCTCGCCTGAGTTCTTACCCTGCCCTGTAGAGCCACAGAGGAGTTTTTCTGAGGATAGTCCTTCCCATGTGAGAAGACAGCAGATTGGTGCATCCAGCTCTGTTCCCCAGGGGTCCCCTGTGCCACGTGTCTGGGCTGCTGCTTGTATTAGCCAGCTTGGGAGGCCATAACAAAGCATCACAGACTGGGCTAAACAACAGACATGCATTTTTCACTGTTTTGGAGGCTGGCAGTCCAAGACGAAGGTGCTGCCAGGGTGTTTTGCCCTGGGACCTCCCTCTCTTTGGCTCGTAGGTGCCATCTTTTCCCTGTGTCCTCACACAGTCATCGTTCTGTGTATGTCTCTGTCCTAATGTTGTTTTACGGAACACCAGTCATGTTGGATTAGGTCTATCCATATGACTTCATTTAACTTGCTCACCTCTTTAAAGACCCTCTGTCTAATGCAACCACACTAGGAGTTAGAGCTTCAACATATGGATTTTTCAGAAGGCACGATTTAGTCCCCAATACCCCTGCCTTGGCATCCTGCGGTAATTCACCTCCTGAAGTTTTGCCTCTCCTTCCTCCTGACTGCCCCATGGCCACTGGGACCCATCCTAGGATGGGTTTGAGGGTGAACATATAGCCCTGGCACAGATCAAGGGGGCCAAGGTTGTATCTCCCTTCTTTTCCTGTCTTTTCACCATAGAAAACCTGCCTAAATGTAAGCATTTGTTTCAAGACCAAGGTATCCTGTTGGAATACCTGTGGGAAGTCCTGCTCAGAGGCTGTTCTCCAGCCTTGTACCCTAACTCCCCCTAAAGGTTTCAGGAAGCAGGAAGTGGAGGCCTGGGAGCAGGGCAGAAGCTAGGAGGATGCAGACACATCTCTTCAAGAGGCGGCCTACTGGGTTTTAATCTTTAATTGGCTTTATTGGTGGGCTTCAGGCATCTAATGAGATACGTGAGTTTTCTCCCACAAGAGGATAATTTTACTTTTGACCACAGGAGAGAAAACACATCCCTGGGCTCAGACAGACAGTATTTTTATGGTATCTTTTTAATGCTTTTGAGTATTAAACTTTTATAGCGTTTTTAAAAATTCAGGAAGGAACTTCCATACCCCATGCATCCTGCGGGCTTTGGTTGTCAGAGGTGCAGCACAGCGGTGTGGTAGAGGGGGTGGTGTGGACATTAGCTGCCCAGATTCAGATCCAGACAGACCCCTGGCTGTGACTCCAATTCCACATCAGTAAAATGGGGTGGTGGGGTTTCTGGGGCTCTCTGAGGACTGTGTGCCGTGCCTCAAAGCAGCTGCTCAGCAAAAACAGCTGGGCTTCGCACTGCATTAAAAGGGCTCAGCAGATGTCTCTATGGATTGATCACTGGGTCAATGGATGTAAAACATTTCTGCTCAAATCAAACCACTACAATGGATTTTTTCATTCAACAAACACAAATGCCTGCAAAGTGCCAGCCTGTACTGGTTTTTAGAGGTTAAAGATACACTTTACACACACTGTGCCCTCTGGGAGTCTCAGCGATAGGCATAAAATGCAATCAGACACACAGGGACCATGGCACATAGTGCTTCTCCAGATCACTTGAAGAGGGAGCAACGAAGGGCTGAGGCTGTCCTGAGACCAGTGATGTGACCGTCAGCCGGAGAACCAGGCTCAGCTCTGTGCAACAGATGGACCGGAGCCCCACAGGTGGAAAGTCAGAACGGTGGGGGGGTGGGCCTGGGGCGGTAGGACCCATGCTGGTGGCATGGCTGGACCAGCATTGCAGAGGCAGTGTGGCTCTCTGGACACACCTGTGGCTGGGAGGTCCGAGCTAAGGCACAGCTAAGCTTGGTCTTGCACTCTGCATTGGTGGTGGTTGGGATCCTCACCTCATGACTCTCGGGATATAACCACGTTGATGTGGTTGCCACAGCCACCATGCTGCTGCTGCTGCCCTGAAAGTCTGAGGAGCTACTGCTCTTTAGCATTTTTTAGGGTCCAACACTGTTCATCATTCTGCTAAAGGGCTTCTCACCTGGCTGGCAAAAGCAGCACAGCACAGCAGCAAAACAGCCATTATGGAGGGCACGTGGTCCTGGGGTGACAAGTGGGAGCCCTTCCCCTGCAGGGAAGTCACACCTGCAGATGGGACAGACAGCAGCCTGTGGAGGAGGCACTGGATGCTGGGTCCTTGGGCTACCTGAGATTGGAGATGTACAGTTGAGGGTGGGTACCATGGAACTGGAGAGGCAAGAGGGAACTCAGGATGTGTACTGGCCCATTCTCATGCTGCTATGAAGAATACCTGAGACTGGGCAATTTGTAAAGAAAAGAGGTTTGATTGACTCACAATTTTGCATGGCTGGGGAGGCCTAAGAGACTTACAGTCATGGCGGAAGGGGAAGAAAACATGTCCTTCTTCACATGGCGGCAGGAGAGACGTGCTGAGTAAAGGCGGAAAAATCCCTTACAAAACCACCAGATCTTGTGAGAACTCTCTCTCATGAGAAGAACTTGGGGGAACTGCCACCAAGATCTAATCACCTCCCATGAGGTCCCCTCGCAACGTGTGGGGATTATAATTCAGATTACAATTCAAGATGAGACTTGGATGGGAACACAGCCAAACCATATCATTCCACCCCTGGGCCTTACCAAACCTTATGTCCTCACATTTCAAAACACAGTCATGCCCTTCTAACAGTCCTCAAAAGTCTTAAGTCATTCCAGCATTAACCCCAAAATCGAAGTTCAAAGTCTCATCTAAGACAAGGCAAGTCCATGACACCTATGAACTCTCAAAATCAAAAGCAAGTTAGTTACTTCCTAGACACAATGGGGCTACAAGCATTTGGTAAAAACACCTGTATGATAGAAATTAGCCAAGGCAAAGGGGCTGTATGCCCCATGCAAGTCCAAAATGCAACAGGGCAGTCATCAAACCTTAAATAATCTCCTTTGACTTCATGTCTCACATCCAGGTCATGCTGATGCAAGATGTGGGCTCCCATGGCCATGGGCAGCTCTGCCCCTGTGGCTTTGCAGGGAACAGCCCCCCTCCTGGCTGCTTTCATGGTCGGTGTTGAGTGTCTGTGGCTTTTCTAGGTGCATGGTGCAAGCTGACGGTGGATCTACCATTCTTTGGTCTGGAGGATGGTGACCCTCTTCTTACAGCTCCACTAAGCAGTGCCCCAGTGAAGACTCTATATGGGGGAATTCAACTCGCATTTCCCTTCTGCACTGCCCTAGCAGGGGTTCTCCATGAGGGCCCTGTTGCTGCAGCAGATTTCTGCCTGGACATCCAGGCATTTCTGTACATCCTCTGAAATCTAGGTGGAGGTTCTCCAACCTCAATTCTTGACTTCTGTGCACCCACAGGCTGAACACCACTTGTAAGCTGCCAAGGCCTGGGGTTTGCACCCTCTGAGGCAATGACCTGAGTTGTACCTTGGCCCTTTTTAGCCACAGCTAAAGCTGAAGCAACTGAGACAAAGGGCATCATGTCCCAAGGCTGCACAGAGCAGGAGGGACCTGGTGCCAACCCATGAAACTACTTTTCCCTCCTAGGCCTCCTGGCCTGTGGCGGAAGGGGCTGCTGTGAAGGTGACAGGCTCCATTTTCCCCATCGTCTTGCTGATTAACATTCGGCTACTCGTTACACAAATTTCTGCAGCCGGCTTGAATTTCTCTCCAGAAAATGGGCTTTTCTTTTCTAGTGCAATGTCAGGCTGCAAATTTCCCATGCTTTTAAGCACTGTTTTCTCTTAAATGCTTTGCCACTTAGAAATTTCTCCCACCAGATACCCGAAATCGTTTCTCTTAAGTTTGAAGTTCCATAAATCTGTAGGGCAAGGCCAAAATGCCACCAGTCTCTTTGCCAAAGCACAGCAAGTGTCGCCTTTCCTCCAGCTCTCACCAAGTTCCTCATCTCCAGCTGAGACCACCTCAGCCTGTAGTTCATTCTCAGTATCCCTATCAGCATTTCAGTCGAAGTCATTCAACAAGTCTCTAGGAGGTTCCAAACTTTCCCACATTTTCCTGTCTTCTTCTGAGCCCTCCAAACTGTTCCAAACTCTGTCTGTTACCCAGGTCCAAAGTCACTTTCACGTTTTAAGTATCTTCATACCAGCGCCCCACTCTCTGCGGTAGCAATTTATGGTGTTAGTTCTCAAGCACTGCTATAAAGAAATACCCGAGACTGGGTAATTTATAAAGAAAAGAGGTTTAGTTGACTCAAAGTTCTGCATAACTCAAAGTAAACAAGTTCTTCTTCATGAGGCAGAAGGAGAGGGAAGTGCTGAGTGAAGCAGGGAAAACCTCTTTTGAAACCATCAGGTCTTGTGAGACTCACTATCATGAGGACAGCACAGGGTAAACCACTCCCATGATCCAATTACATCCAATGAGGTCCCCCCTGCCCCCAACACGTGGGGATTACGATTTGGATTACAACTCAAGGTGAGATTTGGGTGGAGACACAGAGCCAAACCATATCAGAATGAGTCATACACTGTAGGTTCACTGCACATCACATGCTCCACTGTTTCTAGAGAATGGAGCAGCAGAAGTAAAAATCCCTGCCTTTAAGGGAGTCACACTCTAGTGTCAGAGAAAGACCCAGGAAGAAACGATTGTGGTGAAATGAGAGAGCTGCTCTCACAGAAGCAGGAAAACAGTGGCGGGGCTAAGAGACTGGGAACCCGGATGACAGGAGACAGGGACAAGTGTTCTCTGGCAAGGGACACTGCATTTCACTCTCACATGAGCTGACCCCTGCCCTTTGAGAGGCGGGGAGTTTGAGAACATCACCGAGATGCCAGATAGCAAGGTCAGTGCAGTGCAGGGATGCACAGCCAGCCAGGCACAGGAGCCGGCAGGGCTGGGAGGAGGAGACCTGCAGTTGGTTTAGCAATTAGGAGTATCTCAGTGGAGCCTACCTGGCATATTTGGAGCTGAGCTTCACCACTGGGGCAGGGACTAGCTGGGTGAATAAAGGCCATGGGAGGCCCCAGGAGGGGGAGGCTGTTAATGACCCAAAAGGGTCCCCTGGGCTGAGTTAGGTGGTCCAGACTAGGTACTTGAATCACGGGGACCTGCAGAACTCTCTAAAGAGCTCATGGTATCTTCGGGAAGATGACTTTGGGACCAAAGCAGGCCATCAAGCAGAGCAGTCACATCCTCTGCCCCCAAAATTCCACAAAGATGACAGAATAAGGAAGAATAAGTGTATAACCAGCAAGAGACACCATCAAAGAGACAGGCTGCACGATTTCTCAGGAGAAGGGGTAGGATCAGACTGGTGGAGAAACCACAGCAAACCACACATGAAGAACAGCAGGAAAAGCCACTGCAAAGACGAGGCGAAACCCCGTGCCCAAGAGGCAGGCAGAGGGGGCGTGGGCGCAGCCCTCAGGGCAATGGGACGAGTGGGCCCAGGAAGAGCAAACTGGCGTCTCAGCAAAAGGAAGGGCTGGGGGCTGCGCAGCATCACTGCAGAGTGTCTCCTCCAGAGTCCGCCTCCGTGGGCCTGAATTTTTCCTGTAAAATGGAGATGGTGAGGGTGTCATTTTTCAGCTTCAGCCGGTACAGTTTTTATCATGATGTCGTGATGTGCGCGGGGCCGGGGAGGGGTGGGGGGAGACTGGTAACCCGAGAGTGGGGCTGAACAGGAAGGCAGAGCATTCCTACAACAGCTGCAGTGTTCTGGTGTTCCATACGACAGTAGGAAATTATGGTGCACAATAATTGATTGTCTATTTCAAAATAGCCGATGAAAAGAATTGTACGGCTCCCAACACAAAGAAAGGATGAGCGTTAGAGGAGATGGATATCCCAGTTACTGTGACCACATCATTACACACTGTTTACATGTGCCAAACTAGCACACGTGGCCTCAGAACGTGGAGAGTTAGGGTATATCAAGTAGAAATACAGAACAAGGGAAGGGAATGGAAGGAGACACGGAAGGGCGGGACCCTCTGCTGTCTTCAGGAAAGCCACCAACCTGGGGTGTATTCACGGTAAATTCCCAGATCACATCCTGAGAAGTAAAAAGAAAGAACAAAAAGAAAACATGAGGAATAAAAATGATCAGAATTCTTGGAAATGTATAAAATACTTGAGATATATCTGAGTAGCAGAATGGCCACACACTGAATCATTCATCCAGATGACTGGGTGGTGGCGTTTTACCCAAAGACAGTGAGGCAGAGGGGGGCAGAGATTAGAAGAGAGGAAATGCTCCCAGATGGAAAGAAGAATGTTTCCCTGAATTCAGGAAAGTCGTGCATTTTTAGATTAAAAAGAGTCTATTTTGGGACAAAATAGATTAAGGAAAAAAATGCAAGCACTCAGATACATTCTAAATAAAGAACTTCAAAGTTAAGAAACTATTCCCAAATCTTTTATAGCATAACAACACCAAAAAGAGTTTCCTAGAATGAAACAGGCCTCCTCTTGGTGATAAATTTCTAATAGCCACGTCACACCTTCAGAGAAAATGACTTCCAAGATCTGAAAGTATTTTGAGTTTATAATTCTATTTTGAGTTTATAATTCCCAAACTATTATTCAAATAGGGGAGCAAAATAACCAATTTTCATCCGTAAAAATCTCAGAAAATCAATTTAACTTCTATGGGGTCTTTTGAAAAATAATATATACATCTAAACAAAACAATAGTAAACAACTAAAAATCATGAGTCTGGTAAGGAAAAGGAACATGGGATCAATAATAATGGCAAGAAAATAAATGAGAATGTTGTAGTTAATTTTAAATTGATTTCTAGATATAATATACGAAACTAGAAACATATTTTATGTGCTAAAGAGCAGGATCTTAACATGGCAGTGTGAGAATCAGGCAGGAAAGGAGTGAGGAGAAAGTGAAAGTCTGCTAAATGTCTTATTTTCTTCAGTAGAAGGAAAACTATTTATTATGACTTTTAGAAAAATGTTAGGCTGAATACATGTGCTAAAAAAAATATGATGGTTTCTGACCAGCTATTGGTCAACTGGATGTCTGTATAAAAAAAAAGAATTTTAAAAACTACTTTGTACCATACTCAAAAAACAATTTGTTAGACTTGGGATCTAAATTTCAAATTCAAAAATACATATCTTTTAGAATTAGCATGGTAAAACATCTTCACAGACTTTGAGTAGATAGAATTAAGGGTAATCATTATGATCATACACAGAGAATTTAAAGAGACATATTTAAAACAACATGATATAAACAGAAGATGTCACAGAGTGGCAACTATTTCATTAATTATTTCAAATAAGCTTCTTTTGGCTGTGTTGTCTTTCTCTGTTATTTTTTTACATTTTACTAATTTCTGCTTTTAATTTTGCAACTTCTATTCATCTAAATTTTGTTTTGTTTTGTTTTGTTTTGTTTTGGGGAGTGTATGTGTGTGTTCAGATTAATGTTTGTTCTGCTAACTGGTTGAGTTGAACGCTATGATACTTTTCAACTTCATATTTTTAACAAAAGAAATAAAACATTACTGCTAAACTGGTGTTTTATGATCATTGCCTTGAAGACTTCCTTGTGTGACATTAACATTAACACACCTGCTTTACATTATAAAATATATACATTATCTGTTTATATCATTTTGTTTTAAATATGCCTCTTTAAATTCTCTATATATGATCATAAAAATTACCCTTAACACAGAGGGAAATAAAATCAGAAATCTTCCCAGGCCTTTCTGGAAGACAATGTCCTTGACACCAGAACTGGACAAGTATGATACAAAAAATAAAATGCTAGGTTAATTTTTGTTGTGAAAGTTGATGCAAATATCCTAAAAATATAATAAATTGAATTCAGGACTATGTAAAAATTCTATGTGTATATATATGTATATGCATGTGTGTGCGTGTGTGTGAATATATATATATATAATTAATATATGTTAGTATTTATTTCAAGCTTCTTTCATGAATGCAATGAGCTTATAACATTAGGAAAAATCCATTAATATAATTGGTCATATTAAGAAATTAAGAAGAAAAAATACTTATCATCACAATTGACAAAAGAAGCATTTAATAAAATATGTAACTCCGTAGTATTTAAAATGACCAATTCAACCAACCAATGCATAATATCAATATCTTAATATTTTAGCAGATTAGGAATATGTTAGAAAGACCCTGAATATATAAGTGCTTCTAACCACCCAAATATCATGTCAATGGTGACTCTACCTAGGTCAGTTCTTTCAAAGGCAGGGGCAAGATAAACGTTTTTCTCTCAACCCTCTCTTGAAGAAAGAGAGTAGGGTGGATGATTTATGAATCCCAGAGAGGAGGAAGCCAATTTGTTATTATTTGCAGATTATATGAATGTTTATATAATGTAGGTTTATGTAGAATGGGAACTTTCACTGAGATCTCTAGGTACAAGATCTAGCAACACGTACAAAACCATATTGTTCATGCGTAACAGCTTCAATCAATTAGACACTGTAACAACCATCACAAAAGCAATGAAAATTGTGTTGCTTAGTAAACTGCCAAAATTATTAAGTAATTTTTAAAGAAAATAATAAACTTCCATTGAGAAACTTAAAGGAGAACTTAAAGAAATTACAGACATACACCCTGGTCTTGGGTGGTTATTCCCAATGTTTTAACAATGGCAATTCTCCCCAAGTGGAAATATCATCTCAATTACATGTGGTTGAGAGACAGGCCATAGGTGCCATAGCATTCCATGGGGTATATGGAATAGGACATGATCTCATTTATTTTTATGGCTGCAGAGTAGTCCATGGAATACTATAAATACTATGGTGTATATGCTATACACACCATGGAATACTCTGCAGCCATAAAAAGGGATAAGATCATGTCCTTTGCAGGGACATGGATGGAGCTGGAGACGATCATCCTTAGCAAACTAACGCAGGAACAGAAAACCAAATACGAAATGTTCTCACCTATAAATGGGAGCTAAATGCTGAGAACCCATGGACACAAACAGGGAACAACAGACATTGGGCCCTACTTGAGGGTGTGGGAAGGCAGAGGAGCACACAATTGACTATTGGGTACTAGGCTTACTACCTGGATGATGAAATAATCTCTACAACAAACCCCTGTGAGAGGAGTTCACCCATATAACAAACCTGCACATATACCCCTGAACCTAAAATAAAAGTTAAAGAAACAAAACAAAACAAAATTGTAACAGAATTTTTCATATCAGGGGACAAGTTGATCCTCATATCTGAACAGAATAAATGACTTAAAAAAATCAAAGTCAAAATTAAAAAATAAAAAGGAAGGGGATTTGTTCCACTAAAATAAATATTTACGTACAAGTTTCAGGAAAGAAACAGCACAGTATCATTGCTGGTGTGGACAACGAATCCTCTGGTGCCATCATCAAAGACGCATCAAACACACAAAGAAATGCCACACACTGCAGGCCTGCTGTTAGCAACTGGCTTTCCGTATAGAACAAAAGGAAATTCCTCTGGCAGGAAGAGCTGTCCTGAAATGCCGTGAAGTCATAAACAGCCATTATTGATCCTGTGTGTTGGGGCCACTGATGTGTTTTGCTGCAGGTGTGTTAGCTGCTGATGGGGAAGAGCTCGCCTGATGCAGTTGAGGACCTCGCGGGGCGAGTGCACCTGCTTCCTTTTCCAGAAGACTCTGACTCTGAGATGCGTCCGGTCCACGTGATCGGGTGGGAGGTTGTGGACATGCACGACAGTCTTAGGCACTAGGAGAACGCCGCCGATGCTTCCAGTTACGTGTCCTGAGAAGGGGCCGTGGCCAGCTCACTTTTCTTGTTTCTGTTCTAAGAAAACCAGCCTTGAGAGAACAATGTGCCTCTGTGACATCAGACCACTGCCACAGAGCTTGGGACTTCTTGAAGCAGAGATGCAAAATATGTTTCAAAATATCCAGAGAGGGACCTTCTGGAGTGCCCCACTGCTTTGGACGGTGTCCTTTCTGCAGACTCAGATTTGGGGCCTGAAGCACCTTGTCCTGAGGGAGGAGTAGCTCC
The DNA here is from genome assembly GCF_001604975.1 of Cebus imitator. NCBI lineage: Eukaryota > Metazoa > Chordata > Mammalia > Primates > Cebidae > Cebus > Cebus imitator. The sequence continues at coordinate 924,436 of NW_016107644.1, forward strand.
TCTGACTCCCCCAGTGCTGTGGCTTAAGTCTGCAGGGGCCAGGAAGACCCTTCCAAGTGAGTGCCCATCCCGGAGAGGTGGGCATTCCATCTTCAGAGGCAGAAGGAAGGCCCCCGGAGTGGCAAGTTGGGCCGAGCATCTGGGTGGATGCTTTCTTTAGGGCTCTGGGATTGGAAATGAACCTGCCCGATGACGGCGCCATGTCCCTTTGCCCGTCTCCCCACCGGCACCTGTGTTGTGTCTGCCTGGCTCCCACCCCCTGCCTGCCGCCCACACCTTTCCCTTCCTCCCTCCCTTCAGGCTTGGCTGTTCCCAAGGCTTTCCCACTCGCTCCTTCCTTATGGTGGAATTCACATTCGTCATCATTGGTCAGAGTTCCTCAGAGCCACTGGCCCAGGTCGTCGCTGGCTTCACCCACCTTTGCAGAAATTAGGAGACACGTCTCACTGACAACTCTGAGAAAGTTGAACTCCATCAGGCGTGGTGGCTCATGCCTGAAATCCCAGCACTTTGGGAGGTTGAGGCGGGCAGATCACCTGAGGTCGGGAGTTCAAGACCAGCCTAACCAACACGGAGAAACCCCATCTCTAATAAAGTACAACATTAACTCACTGTGGTGGTGCACACCTGTAATCTCCGCTACTCGGGAGGCTAAGACAGAATTGCTTGAACCTGGAGGCAGAAGTTGCGGTAAGCCAAGATCATGCCATTGCACCTCCAGCCTGGGCAACAAGAGCAAAATACCATCCCCCCAAAAAAAAAGAAAGAAAGGAAGAAAAGAAAGTCGAACTCACAATCCCTGGATGGAATATCAACCTCCTGTTCTTGGTTTCACCAGCAATTGATAGCCAGCACTGTTGTGTCTTGAACACTTACTATGCTTGGCATACTTACAATTTTTATTTCACTTTATCCTCAAATTTAAGATGCAGTCTCTCCTCCTGTCTCCATTAAAAGCACACCAGGATCAAGGATTCTAGAGCAGCAGAGACTAGTCCAAGTCACACGTTGCAGGCAGCAAAGCCAGAACATAAGCCTGAGCCTGAGCCTGGAAGCCAGAAACTCTAGGCTGAGAAGGAATCTCACTGTCACCCATGTGCCCAGGTGGCAGCATCCTGCTTCTGACCTCTCACCCTGAGCTGCAGACCTTCTGTTTCCTGATCCTTCTGCCTGGACTATCACAGCTGATGCTCCGTGCTGCGTCTGCCTGGCCGGCCTCAGTCCCCACCGGGGAGGTCCCTGAGTGTCCATTGCATCCTGGGGGCACGTGGACTCCCTGCCACGGTCCTCGTCTGCCTGGTCTTGAGCTTGCAGGTGGGGAGCGTGTTGAGTAGAGCAGCAATGGTGGCTTTCGCTGAATGCCCCCTGCACACCACAGGCATGGTTCTGGGAGGCTCATTTCCATCCATGTGATGAGTTTTGTTTCGCAGTCGTGCCAGGCACAGTAGAAGGCAAACACCCAGCAGCTCATGAAGACATCTGGACGTATGTCTGTTGCTTCCAAACACACGGTATCCTCTGAGCTATGCACAGGGGGGGTGCTGCCATCCGTGGGCCCCGTGTTCTCTCTGAGCAGTGCTTCCGCTGTGAAGGGGGTGATAATGGGGTCCCAGAAGCTCCTTCACAGGTGACAAGTGCCAACAAGGCTCTCCATGTGAAGCCCGTGAGAACATGGGGTTCCCAAAGCCGAGGCTAAGTCCAACATCCCTGAGACCCGGCCCGCAGCGGGCACGTGTGCTGAATGAAATGACAGCTGCTAAGATGCGGGTGTGAGAAGCGCTGCCCCTTAGCTAGAGTCTGGGGCCCAGTGAGGACTCACAGGTGGCCTCTCCTGGCGGCCAGGCCTTGTGTCCCTTGGCGTTCTCTTCCACAGAGTTACAGCTTCGGCAGTACCTCCACTGCCCCCAGCGCTTTCTCCTGAGTGCCGGCTTGCAGCTCCTGGTGGGCCCCCTCCCAGGCAGCACAGCCCAGAGTCCCAGATGCACATGGAGGGTGGCGTCCTTGGACACAAGGTCTGGGCAGTGATAGGATGCAGACCACGCCAGGAGAAGCCCAGGGTCCCACCAGCTGAGGGTAATGGGCGTCCACTCCACAGCTGCACCCTGGAGATCCCACTCGCTGGCCTGCTGCTGTGTCAGCAGTTCCGGGACAGGTCAGCTGTGGATAGGCTGGGAAGGGGAGGGAGCTCAGGGGCCCTCTGCAGAGCTTTTGGGGTAAGCAGAGTCTTGACGGATAGGCCGGCTTTGGAGATGGGATAGGGAGGGATAGACGCTCCCCCCAGCAGGGCAGCATGGCCACCACAGCCCCTTCTTTGCTGGAAGAGCCTGATTTACTTTGGATTTCACCCTTCTGTGCATCCAGGAAGGGTTCCTCCCAGTCCTGGGAAGTGAGAGGTCAGAGCAGTTATGCCCACTGTTGAGGGAGACATGGGACATGGTCCCACGTGAAAAACTGCACGCAGAGGCTGATGGTGTAATGGTGTGCATGGGAGGATGCCCCTCTCTCTATGTCAGGGCTCACATATTTCCTTGGACTCCAGCACTGCTGAGGCCACCTGTGGACCATCCAGAAAGCTGAAGACAGCAAGGCTGGACACGCTCGGGCCCTTGATGGCTTGGTTGGGTGGTCCAGGTAACTTATCCTCCTTCTGGGCTTCCCTCCAGTTTGGCTGAGGTGGAGGTGGGGCTGGACAGAGGGGAGCTGCCAGGACTTGGAGCCATCAGTGCCAGGCCAAGGGGAGCAACTTCATGAAGAAAGCACCGGAAGCAGGAGTCTGTCTTGTTATAGGCGAGGCGTGTAGGCAGCATGTCCCACCTGCAGGAGAAGCCTAGAGAGGTGGTCAGAGCTGGGCCCAGCTTGCCTCACTGACCCGGCTCATCCATCAGGAATCAGGAGGGAAGCTGTTGTGTCTACTCCTTGGCCATCCTTTCTGTAATTTCAGCTGTGAATGGTTGGAGCCTGGGCTCACCTGAGGGCCAGCCTGCAGGATGCTTTTTGGTTCCAGCCTGCAGGATGCTTTTTGGTTCATGAGGACAAATGATGGGATCTAAGCCAATGAGAGCAATGTATCCATGTGGCGTGGATTGGTGTTCAGGCCGCAGAGCTAGGAAGAAGCTGGATTAAGTCCCTGGAGCAGGAATGGCTTCCTAGAGGAGGCAAGAATAACAGTGGGAGAATCCGGGGGTGCAATTTCTCATTGGTAAGGGTGGAGGGCACATTGGAGGAGAGATTGCTCCATAAAAATATCCATCGAGCAAAAAGTGGTCCACAGCACCTGTTTTCTTAGGCAAGCATTTCTGAATGAGGTGGCACAGTCCCCTCAGGGCAGTGGAGGGATGGGGGCTGCCCCAGCAAGAGGATTTGGCAAGATACACAGCTCAGGTGACTCACAGGCAGCTGCCAGAGGGGCCTTCTCTCCTCCCTGAAAATAGTTTCTGGCTGCTGGGTGAACTATGGAGAGAAAGCGTTTTATTATTTTTCCTAGCCCTGCAATGCATTGCTTCACTGTCAGCTTAGCAGGGAGAGGAGAGCGGCCAGGATCACACCGAGCTCAGCTCCCAGGATGCAGGATATTAAATCAATCAAACTAAATTAAAAGCTTTGGACATCTCTTGAACCCAGGGTTGGGAGGCAACCTGTTCTTCTTATTCCAGCTGCTTCCCGGGAGGATGCCCAGCCTGCGGGAATGTGCAAGGGCTCGGTGCTTTGAATTATTTAAAGATGGAGCAGGGCTGGGGGATGGAAAAGTATCCTGGCTCAGAAAGAGCTGCAATGGCTTCTGCTGCAGAGCCATGGGGGATGCCCTGCTGGTGCGAAGAGAAAATGCAGAGGGAAGACGCAGCATCCAGCCAGACTTGGCTGTCACCATAGTGGGTTCCCAGTTTGAAAGACTCTACTGTGCAGCCAAGGGGCTGCTACCTTTTGCATCCACCCCCTCCTCACTGGCCACCAAGGCAGGGAAATACTCCTTCCACTTGGTCTTTGAGGCAGCTCTGCCCCTTCAAAGTAGATGGAAGATGTGCCCCATTGAAGCTGGGCAACACTGGGAAGCTGACTGAACCCTCTGGGGACGCCCTCCACTGTGAATGATGTTCATTCTTTCAACCTTCACCTTTGCCCCATCAGCTTTGCCAGAAGATGTTTGCTCAGCTTCCCTGAAAGGCCTTTCCTAAACATCTCAGTTAAATTGCAGTCCACCTTTCATAAAGAGGCTAATTATCTAAGAAGGTGAGTAATACTTCACATGCATGCACCTAACAACAAAGCATCAGAACATGAGAGGCCAAAAATGATAGACCTGTGAAGGGATGCACCCACTACTATAGCAGGAGACTTAAAATCCCTCAGCCAGCACTGGACAGATGAAGCAGGCAGAAAATCAGTAAGGATGCCGTTGAACATCATACCAGCGTTTATGGGACCAAGTCATTCCAGGCACTATCCTGGGCTCTATTATCCCACTTAAGAATGTGTCCAAAGCACATTCAATGAGTGCCTGCTATGTTATAGGGTTAGGTCAGGAAAACAAAACAGATGACATCCATGCTCTCAGGGAAATTGCAATCTAATGACAAATTTATCTCAGCTGCATGGTGTCTCGGGAGGAAATATGCAGGACATGCGATCAGAAGTGAGATGGGAGCATCAGGTAGGGCTGCCTGGAGGAGGTGGCATGGAAGCTGAGACTTAGAACCAGTTGACTAGACATTGCACAGCAGGAACTGCATTCCTGGCAGAGGGAAAGGACCATGCAGGCCCTGAGGTAGGCACTAGCTCTCTGGTTAGGGGAAGAGAGGGCAGGTTCTTTCCAGGTGGCTCGAGCTTAGGGAAGGAAGATAAGTATCAAGACAAGACGACAGATGGGCCTAGAACCCACAGGATTTGTGGGTAAAGTTTGGATTGGCTTATTCTAGTGCTAACGCAAAACCAGGGTTGAAGTTTCAGGTTGTGATAACCTGTGTTGTAATGGGACATTTTGGCTGCTTCTGGTGCAGGCAATTGTCAGCCTTCCCCTTTGCCCCATCAGCTTTGCCAGAAGATGTTTGGTCAGCTTCGCTGAAAGGCCTTTTCTAAACATCTCAGTTAAATTGCAGTTCACATGTTATAATGATAAAGAGGTTAATTATCTAAGAAGATGAGTAATACTTCACATGCATGCACCTAACAACGAAGCATCAGAACATGAGAGGCCAAAAATGATAGACCTGTGAAGAGATGCACCCACTACTACAGTAGGAGACTTAAAATCCCTCAACCAGCACTGGACAGATGAAGCAGGCAGAAAATCAGTAAGGATGCCCTTGAACTCAATGGTACTATCAATCAATTGGATATAATCAACATCCATAGAGGACTTCATTTAACAATGACAGAGCACATCTTCTTCTTATGATCACATGGAACATTCACCAAAATAGACCATAGTCTGGGCCATAAAACACATTTAACAAATTCAAAAGAATAGAAATCATACAGTGTGTCCCTTTTGACCACAATGCAATTAAACTGGAAATCAGTAACAGAAAGCTGGAAAATTCCAAAGTACTTGCAGATTAAACAACACACTTCTAAATAACATATGGGTCAAAGAAGAAATCTCAAGAGGAATTTTTAAAATATTTGGAATTGAATACAAATGAAAATATAACAACAAAATTTGTAAGATGCAGCAAAAGAACATTCAGAGGAAAATTTATAGCTTTGAATGTATATATTAGAAGAGATGAAAGATCTAAAATAAATCACCTTAGATGTATATATTAGATTGGATGCAATTCCCAAAGCAGAGGAAAAGAAACAATAAAAAATCAGAACAAAAATAAAATGGAAAATCAGAAATTAACAAAACCAAAAGCTAGCTTTTGAAAAGATCAATAAAACTGATAAGCCTCTAGCCAAGCTAACTAAAAAAAGAGAGGACACAAATTACTTTAATGAGAAATGAAAGAGGGAACATCACTACCAATGTTATGGACATTAAAAGGATAGTAAAGGAAAACTATGAACAGCTGTATGCCTCCAAATTTAATAACATAAATTAGAGCCAATTCCTTAAAAGACACAATCTGATAAAATTCACACTAGAAGAAATAGACAATCTGGAAGCTCTCTATATGTTAACAAAATTGAATCAATAATCAATAACCTTCAAAAACAGAAAGCACTAGACCTGATGGATTTATTTGTGAAATCTACCAAATATTTAAGGAAAATATTATACCAATTATCTACAATCTCTTACAGAGAATAGAAGCAGAGGAAATTCTTCCTCTCATTCTGTTAGGCCAGTCTTACCTTAATACCCAAACCAGACAAAGATATTTAAAAAAAAAACACAACAGACCAATATCTCTCATGAACATAGATGCAAAACTCCTCAATGAAATATTAGCAAATTGAGTCATGCAGAGAAAAACACATAAAGTGAACTGTATACTGTGACAGTAAGACATATTAGGTATGCAAGGCGGGATGAATATTGGAAAATCAATTAATATAATCAATCACAATGGTAGGCTAGAGAAGAAAAATCAAGTGATCCCATGAAAAGAAGCAGAAGTACTTGGTGAGGATGTGGGGCAACAGAAACTCTCATTCATTGATGGTGGGAATGCAAAATGATACAGCCACTTTGGAAGACAGTTTGGTGTTTTTTACAAAACTAAACATGCTCTTACCATGTGATTCAACAGTGATGCTCCTTTGTATTCACCCAAATAAGTTGAAAAGTGATATCCACACAAAAACCTGCACATGCATTTATAGAAGCTTTATTCATAATTGCCCCAAATTGGAAGCAACTAAGGTATCCTCCAGTAACTGAATAGATCAGTAACTAGTAGATCCAGTCAATGGAATATTATTCACCACTAAACAAAACTGAGCTATTTAGCCACAAAAGACATGGAGGAACCTTAAATGCATGTTACTAGTGAAAGAAGCCAGTGTGAAAAGGGTAGATAGTGCATGATTCTAACTCTACGACACTCTGGAAAAGGCAAAACTATGGTGACGGTAGAAGGGTGGGTGGTTTCCAGGGGTTAGGGAATGGAGAAATGAATAGGCAGGGCACAGAGAACATTTTGGGAAGTGGAACTAATCACTCTGTATGATTCTGCAGTGGTAGATCCATGTCTCCATACATTTGTCCAGACCCATAGAATACACAGCACCAGAAGTGAATGCTAAGGTCAGCTCTGGCGTCTAAGTGACAATGATTGTTAATGAAGGATCATTCACTGTGAGCAGTGCGCTAGCATCGCGGGGAATGTCGATCATGTGGGAGGTGTGTGTGGGGACGGGGGCATATGGGAACTCTCTATACCTTTCACTCCCTTTTTCTGTGAACCTAAAGCTGCTGTAGAAATGAAGTCTCTCTCTCTCTGTCTCTCGAGACAGAGAGAGAGAGAGAGAGAGACAGAGGAGTGCAGTGGCGTGATCTCAGCTCATTGCAACCTCCGTCTCCTGGGTTCAAATGATTTTTGTGCCTCAGCCTCCTGAGAAGCTCGGATTACAGGTACGCGCCACCATGCCCTGCTAATTTTTTGTATTTTTAGTAAAGACAGGGTTTCACCATGTTGGCCAGGCTGGTCTCAAACTCCTGACCTTGTGATCTACCTGCCTCAGCCTCCCAAAGTGCTGGGATTACAGGTGTGAGCCACTGCACCTGGCCAGAAATGAAGTGTATTTAAGAGCGAAAACACAAAACTGTAAACCCCTCCCTCCCTAGTGACCATGGCACATTTTACCTGTACTGCTACAGGTACATATAGATTTTCTTTCTTCTCTAACTTACTTTGTTAACTTTCTGTTTTCCCCATTGAAATACGAGTTTCACAGGCATGGAGAGGTTCATCTGTGTGCCCATGTCCCCGTCACTAGTGCCCAGCCCCTCGTGTGCTTAACGCCTACTGAATACGTGGATGGATGAATAGATGGGTCTATAGTTCCCACAGCCCTCCACCAAATACAGTTGTTGTCCCTTGTCTCATGAGGGCAAGTTGGTTGTGGACCTTTTCCTCACCATGTAGTTGGGGGTGAAGTGGGCTCATCCATGCAAAAGGCCAACCTTGACGCTGGCAGGGGGCACGGGTTCTGTGTATTTGGGGGCTGAAGGCCAGGCCAGTAGCACAGCCATGATCCAGGCCACAGTCCGTCCGTGTGGCTATGCCGGGGCCCAGATGGGCATTTCCAGGCCCAGCTCCCTAACTGGGATGGTCCTGCAGGGAGAGCTGGATAATTGGATAAACTGAGGCATCACAGTAAGTCTCTTCGTCCCCCTGAAAATGCCCAAGCAGGCCAGTGCAGGGGCCTCTTGCCATAATATTTAGTGCTGCCAGTGGTGGTGGTACGTGGGTGGGAGGATTCTAAATGCCAAGGACTCAGCAAGGAGAAGGATCTTCTTTGGGGTCTAAGCCTTCAGAAACAAGTGCCACCATCCTGCTCACCTGCCCCTTGCTGCTGCCAGCCCAGGGCTGCCTGGCTGTTCCCACCGTGACATAGTACTGTTTCCTGCTCTGGCCTGAGTCTGAGTCGGGGTGCATATGGGCTGCCCGGCAGTGACCTGCTCACCCTCTGACCCTGGCATCCCCTACACTGGTCACATCCTCATCACTGTTTCCAGGCTGTGCCTTTATTCCCTCTTACCTTCTTGCCAATCTGACCTGGGCCATGGCATATGGCTGGTGTTGGTGGCTCAACTGGGCGTTCCCCAGGCCTCTTCCTTGGTGGGCTCACACGGAGCTTCTGTGTTAGCCCCTGGCTCCTGGTTGGACCCCATGGCCGCACCCGAGTCCTCATGCTGCAGGAGGCCGTGCTCTGCCAGGGTGAGGGCTGCATACCCCTCTGGCTGGCCCCTGCCTCTCATCCTCCCTGAACCTGGCCAACCCCAGCTTTTGGAGGCAGCATGATGACTGCGTTGTCATTAGCGACGCAGATCCTAGGCTGAACACTAGGACTGCTCACTGCAGTCCAGCCTTTCCCTGCTGCTTGCTCTTTCCTGAGTGATAACACCCCCAGCTGGACCCAGGTGGGGGGTCCAAGTGTGAGTTAACCCATGTGCCCTTCAGGGAAGGGACATGAGCCTTACCCTCCTCCCTGTCTCCCAAATCTCCTCCTCCCTTGCCTGGCACACACAATGCCATCCTTTCCTGCTCCTGCCCAGACATATCTGTTCCTTCTCTGGGCTACAGCAGCAGAAAGACCTGTGCACCTGCCCCTCCAGGTACCGGGCCTCCCAGCTCAACACACGGCCCTTTTTGTGGAAACTCAACAAACCGATGAGTGCACGTCCTCGACCCCCCAGGCGCCCTCCCTCCAGCCTGCAGACACAATTATTCCCACCACATTAGATGCCAGCGGGCTCCTTGGTGCTCAGTGCTGAGGCTGCTGCAGGGCTGTGCCTACCCTGCCTGGCCCTCCTCTTAGGAAGACAAAGAGAACTGCAGGCTCGGGAGAGCCTTTTACAAGACTCAGTGGGTTCTTCCTGTTTCCCTTGACAACTAAAGCCATAGGATTGAATGTTTCTCGAGAAAAGAGTGTAAATCAGTGTGTACAATTGCTGCATTGCCTGCTTCCAAGTGGAAGGGATAAAGCCGTGGGTGCTAGGAGATGAGAACTTTATCCTGGTCTTACCTCCCTGGAGTGACCTCAGCCAGGGAATTAGCTCCTAACTGCAGTTTCCCGAGGCTGGAAGCGGAGCGTGGCTGGTTGTCCCTAAGTGCTTTTCCTGCAGTAATGAGCGTGGCCATTGTGATTTATTGGCGAGGCTGAGTGCTGGCTCTGACTTTGTCTTCCCTGTGCTAGTCATCAGGGGAGAGAGGCCCTCCCGGCCCCTGGGAGTTTTTTTGTGGAGATGGCCCACCACCATCCCGGGACAGAGGCTGCTCTGGCCCCCTGTACGCATGTTTCCCATGCTCTCCCGCAGGTGGGCAGGCCTGCGGCTTCCATGTGCTCCCCAACTCCAGCATGGTCTCTGGCACAGAGCAGGGCTCAGAAGATTTGGGGTTTTTCAGCTCTTCCATCCTGATCCTAGAGGCACCATGTCCTGGAGGAAATAAATCAGGCTCAGGCAAGACCTTCTGAGCTCAAAGTCCCTCCCTACCATTTCCAAGCTTCTCACTGCATGACTGTCCTAAAATTCCCTGATCCTATTTTTAATTTTATTTTATTTATTTTATTTTTTGAGTGAGAGTCTGGCTCTGTCACCCAGGCTGGAGTGCAGTGGTGCAATCTCTGCTCACTGTATCTCTGCCTCTCGAGTTCAAGCAATTCGCCTGCCTCAGCCTCCCAAGTATCTGGAACTATGGACACAGGCCACCATGCCTGGCTAATCTTTTGTGTTTTTGGTAGAGACAGTGTTTCACCATGCTGGCCAGGCTGGTCTTGAACTCCTGACCTCGTGATCCACCTGCCTCAGCCCCCCAAAGTGCTGGGATTACAAGTGTGAGCTACCACGCCCAGACCCTCCTCTTTTTTATATATATATTTTTTGAGATGGATTCTCTGTCACCCAGGCTGAAGTGTAGTGACAGTGACAAGATCTCAGCTCACTGTGACCTCCATGTGACTCCCTCTTAACTTCATTCCCCTCCAGCTGCATCTGCATTTGGACATTTTACAAACTCTATCTGACTCTGTCTTTCCATCTCTCTTCTCTTGGCTTCCAATTTCATGCTCTCTCCACCACCCTGGGAAACCCACAAAGAAAAATAATTGAAAGAGAAGTGATGGCAGATAATGTACAGACTGGTGAAAAGTACAGCTCCCCCACCTGCAGAGAGGCTCCCCACTGCCAGCAAATGCAGACACATCCTTCCTGCCTTGCCAAGCTCCAGGGCATCCCCAGGGACCCTGCTCTTCTCAAAACCTGCCCATCTCCTGTGCCAAAAACGGCGATGAAAAGGTCTGGGCTTTAGATGAGAGGATTTCACTGCACATCTGTCCAGCTCAGCTTTTGAATGGAGAACGAATGGTAAGAGATTTTTTCTTTCCATTTCTTTCTTGTTTTGTTTTTTGAGATGGTGTCTCACTCTGTCGCCCAGGCTGGAGTGGAGTGGCTCGATCACGGCTCACTGCAGCCTCTACCTCCCCGGGCTCAGGTGATCCTTCCACCTTAGCCTCCCGAGTAGCCGGGACTACAGGCACACATCACCATGCCCAGCTCATTTTTTGTACTTTTTTTGTGGAGACGGGGTTTCGCCACATTTCCCAGTTTGCTCTTGAACTCCTGGGCTCAAGCAATCCTCCCACTTTGGCCTCCCAAAGTGCTGGGATTACAGGCATAAGCTGCCTGCACCTAGCTGGCCCAGAGTTTTTTCTAGCAGCCCCAATCCAAAGCCACCTTGACTGCCTTCAAATAAATTCCCACTCCTGACAGGGTGCGTTTGATGTTCCTGGCACTGTGCAAAGCTCCACGGAGTAGACGGATATTGATGAGTCGTCAGTCAATTTGTTCAGCCAACGTTTGCTGGCACCATCTGGATGCTGGGAACTACGCTCGTCACCAGGTTCTGGCAGGCGACATGGTCCCTAGCATGGGGGGTGGAAATGAAAAGGCAGGCAGAGGAAGTCGAGGATGATTATGAGGCAATGAGAAGGGTCCCATGATAGAGGGGGATGGAGGAAAAGAGAGAAAGGGAGCCAGGCGTGGCGGCTCACCCCTGTAATCCCAGCACTGTGGGAGGCTGAGGTGGTTAAATCAGGTGAGGTTGGGAGTTTGAGACCAGCCTGCCCAACATGGTGAAACTCCGTCTCCACTAAAAGAAATACAAAAATTAGCCAGGCGTGGTGGCGCACACCTGTGGTCCCAAATACTCCAGAGGCTGAGGCAGGAGAATCACTTGAACCCGGGAAGCAGAGGTTGCGGTGAGCTGAGATCGCACCACTGCACTCCAGCCTGGGCGACAGAGCAAGACTCTGTCTCAAAAACAAAGCGGAAGAAGGAGAGAGAGGAAGGGAACTGGCTGGGGAGAAGGCCATTCACGGCCTCAAGGTGGGGGATAGGGAAGGTTCTGGGACTTACTCTGAGATGGACAGAGAGATGGAGAGAGACTGAGAAGCAGGGGGCTTCAGCTCTGCAAGAAGGGATGAGACCCCAGCCCAAGCCTAAGTGGCCACTGAGGTCTTGTTCTCACCCATGTCTCCCCACCCCCAGACCGTTCTCCAGTGCCCCCAACTGCGCTGGCAGGGGGTGACCACCTGGTGCAGAGAATGGAATCAGAACACCGTGGGCATTCCATAACCATAAGTGAGTCAGTACATGCTGGAGACAGTGAGGGAGGGATGGAGTCAGTACGGGGGGCGGGCTGGTCAGCAGGAAGCCAGTTGTGCCAGCCTTCCTGGCCCTAGGGAAGAGTGGGGGCTATACTATGAGGGTAATAGGGAGCCATGGGAGGGCTTTGAGCAGAGGAGGGGGGTGGATCACGAGGCGGGTGGATCACGAGGTCAAGAGATCGAGACCATCCTGGTCAACACGGTGAAACCCCGTCTCTACTAAAAATACAAAAAAATGAGCTGGGNTGATCTCTGCTCTCTGCAGCCTCCGCCTCTCGGGCTCAAGTGATCCTCCCACCTCAGCCTCCCAAGTAGCTGAGATTGTAGGCCTGGCTAATTTTTTGTATTTTTAGTAGAGACAGGGTTTCACCATGTTGGCCAGGCTGGTCTTGAATTCCTGGCCTCAAGTGATCCACCCTCCTTGGCCTCCCAAAATGCTGGGATTACAGTCGTGTGCCATTGACCCAGCCCTCCTTTATTTACTTTTTTTTAATGTGTAAAATCAGGATGATAATAATTCTAGGTAGAGTTGTAATCAAACCCAAGTGTGGCCACTCACTGCTCAAGAGCCAAACAGGAGACCAGGCTGTGGGAAGAAAAGCAGTTTTGTTTGGAAAACCAGCAAACCTGGGAAGATGGTGAACTCGCATTCTAAAGAAATATCTTAAATTGTTCAGGCCAGCTGCAGGATTTTTCCGGGAGGGAAATATGGGGAAGAGGAGGGGGGTGGTACCAAGAGGTTACCAAGGACCGCTGGTGCTAGCCACAGGCCCAGGAGGAGATTGGGAACGCCTTTGCCCTTGGTCAGGTCATCATGCTTCTGTGAATCTTTTTTTTTTTTTTAAAGTCGGAGTCCCCCTCTATTGCCCAGGCTGGAGTGCAGTGGCACAATCTCGGCTCACTGCAACCTCTGCCTCAGCAATTCTCCTGCCTCAGCCTCCCAAGTAGCTGGGACTACAGGTGTGTGCCACCATACCTGGCTAGTTTTTTTGTATTTTTAGTAGTGATGGGGTTTCACCATATTGGCCAGGCTGGTCTCGAACTCCTGACCTGATGATCCACCCGCCTCAGCCTCCCAAAGTGCTGAGATTACAGGCATGAGCCACCACGCCCAGTCATTTCTGTGAGTCTTAAACAAAACATAGTTAATTCTTTATAGACTTTCCCTTTAATCCAAGACTTAGTTTTGAAAACTACACGATTGTTGTTTTTACGTTATTATCTCAGTGCTCTAAAATTAGCCTGCATGCAAAAATGAGGAAAGACCCCTTTAAGAAAAATTTAGTGAGTGCTGTGAGTTCCTTTGCTGTTTCACTGTTACAGAATGACTAGACATTACAGATGTTTGCAAAATGCCTTGAACACATTAGATGCTCCCTAAAAAGCTGTCCTTATTATCGTTGTTTGTTCGGCGCTTTCTGGCTGAGTTTTATTTCAACAAATTTCTAACTGCAAACTATTTTTATATTTAAACACTGAAAGCACCAAGAAACAGAACGGCGATGTTCTACAGAGTTTGGTATGTTTGTGCATCGACTGGAGACAATAGATATATTTTCTTGCTTTTAAAAGGAGTTGTGTGCTTTAATTAAGAAAAAGGGAAAGTTTTCTCTTAGCATATTAATTATCTTGCTTGTCATATGAGGTATTTGTTCTGGATGACAGGTCATAATTAGTGCACGGAACAGACTGAAGCTCCCAACAGGAAGACAGGTGTCTTGGGGAGCTGGGACTGATAGTGCTGGCCGGCATTTCAGCAGGCGCGGGAAGGGCACGCCTGGAGCAGGGTCTCTTTCAGGTCAGAGGTAGGGAAGAAAAAGCAATTTATCACTGCCTCTCTGAGGCCTCCTAAGATACTGTGCCTTTTCCTTAACCCTCCCTGGGACAGTTATCCTTTCACACAGCTTTGAGGTCATGCTGCAGTTAAGAACGGTAGAAAAAGCCAGTGCTTTGGTTCCATTCCCAGATCTGCCAATGATGGTGCCAGTGACCTTGGGCAAGTTACTTAGGAGCTCCGTGTCTTTCCTGCCACAGCGTGGTGGATTGACGGAGATGGGGGCCCAGGGGGCCAGGCACAGCATTAGTTGCAAGTAGGAACCTCACAATCATAAGCCCAGCTTTCTTCCCCACTTACCACATTCAATACAGAGTTAAGTATTTTATTAATTCTGCCTCACAAAGACTGAAGTCCCACACTGGATGCTTTTCTGTGCTGGGCATCAGGGCAGAGCTGCAAATGTGACCTACCCTCTGCCCTGCAGAGATCTGTTTGTGGACAGACATTGGAGGAGCAGGGAGAATGTGCTCGTCCACTGAACTCCTTCATTTTCTCCTGGCATGCATTTCCCATGCTCTCTCCTAGATGGGTGGAGCTGAGCATCTGACTTGTGGCCAAGAGCCATGAGCAGTAGTGGAGTTCACTGCTTCCAGGCCTGCCTCCTACAAGGACCTCTTATCTCCCTGCCCCTTTTCTTTCTCCATTTGCCAACTGGATGCACAGGGAAAAGTGGAGTTATGGGGAGCTACCAGAAAAAAGAGGCCTGAATACCTGAGTGACCACGTGGAGCAGAGCACGCCCCCAGCTCTTGCCCACTGTGTTAGCTTATTCTTGCATTCTATAAAGGAATACTCAAGGCTGGGTAACGTATAAAGAAAAAAGGCTTAATTGGCTCACAGCTCTGCAGGCTGCACAGGCATGGCTCCAGCATCTGTTCCTGGTGAGGCTTTAGGAAGCTTCCAATCATAGTGGAAGGTGAAGGGGGAGCCAGTGCCTCACATGGTGAGAGCTAGGGCAAAAGAGAGGGTGGAGGAGGTCCCAGACTCTTTTAAACAACCAGATCTCATGTGAACTAACTGAGCGAGGACTTACCATTAAGAGGTTGGTGCTAAGCCATTCCTAAGGGATCCACCCCCGTGATTCAGGCCCTAACTCCAACACTGAGAATCACATTTCAGCGTGAGATTTGGAGGGGACAAACATCCAAACCATATCCCCTGTGTAGGTAACTGGTTGCTGCATTTGAGATTTGAGAGATTTGGGAGTTAGCTATTACGGCCATTACATGCTCTGGCTGGGGC
This sequence comes from Cebus imitator, assembly GCF_001604975.1. Taxonomy (NCBI): domain Eukaryota; kingdom Metazoa; phylum Chordata; class Mammalia; order Primates; family Cebidae; genus Cebus; species Cebus imitator. The sequence continues at coordinate 939,787 of NW_016107644.1, forward strand.
AAGCCAGTGAGGTTCCTGAATGGGCCTGGAAGTGAGATGCCAGCCCCTCCTCCTGGTGCAAGAGGGGCTAAGAAAAGCCCTCATCCCTGCCTCCAGTCGACACGCACAGTGCCATGTGGTGAGGGCGCAGTGATGGGATGAAGGCAGGAGTCTGGGAGAACCCATTCCTGGAGGAGGCTGGGCCTTCCTCTTTGCTGTTGTGAACACTCCCATCAGAAACAACTACCGTCTTTGAGGGTGGGACACTCCATCTTTTTGGTGCCTGTGTCCCCTGGAGTAGCACAGGCCTGTCCCAGGTAGGCCCTCCGTGTGCTAGAGCTGAGCACAGCAGCTTCTGGAAACTGGAAGCGAAACTGACAGAGACCAAAATAGTACAAAAGTTCCTTCTTTCCCACGCATAGGACTCACTTCCGGCACCGAGAAGGGACGTGGGAGATGACCTGAGTGAGACGTTCCCATCTCAACACTGTCATTATTTCAAGGCTGTTGTTTGATCTCATCATCACAACTGGTACATTACAGTACTTACAGGCACTTACATTAGACAAATGTTAAATACATTATCGAGTTTAAAATGTTATTATGGTAATAGGGTGCCTGATTTCACTGCAGTTCATCTGAAAAGGTTTCAGTGCTTGAGAATATTTCTATTTCAAGGTTAATTAATAGATAATCATGCTGATTCACCTTAGAGAGATCTCCTTCGCACCAGGGCCACCGTGAGTATCGATTTTTATTATCTACAAGCCTCATTGCCAACACACCCCTCCCCGGGGTTCTCCTTCCCCAACACATTCAAGCAAAGTGACTCAATGCTCACCGGGAGCTTTGACAAGACATGGATTCCAATAAATTTTATACTGTTCACAATGTAGAAAAACCACTGCTTCCGAACACACGTTTTAAATATTAAAGTGCTGAAGGGTACATTCAAAATGTACAAGAACGCATAACATAATGATCTCCTCAAGGTAATAGTAGCACTCAACAGGCCAAAGATTGTACCAGAGGAAAATGGGCACATCCTTGGAGCTAAATTATCCTGGCTGCCCGAGGTCCATTAGAGCCATGGTACTTTTCTCTACAGGGAAGGACTTTCTTCTGAATCACAGAATATTGGTTCTACCATTTTGACCAGTAGGTCACTAACCAATTAAACCCAGACTGAAACAATGAGCTGCTAGGGTTTAATTTTTCCTGGTAGGAATTCAATGTAGGGCACTCATCGGAGAAAAAGTCAATTATCCTCTGGCGCTTGGTTACAGCAGTCACTGCCTACCCATGGACTAATTCACCCAGTAAAACATTTAATGACCATCTACTTAAGCCAGATGCTTGCACAAAGATCAATCAGACCCAAACCCAGAGCTCCACACCGGGAGCCACTGGAACCTTCACAAAGATGGCATGGCTTTTGGAGGCCAACTCTTCCCATCCCCAAACTGATGACCTCTGGAAGAATGCGAGGGACCTCCACCATCCCTACTCTGTAAGAACATGGGCCTCTGTGACTTGGTTCCTGCCTGGTGCCTGCCTCAGCCTTGCTGCCTGGGTTCCCCCATGCCCCGCCGCTGCCTCTGCTTCTCACTGGCATTTCTCAAGGGTCAACCCTGGCCCAGGCCTCTTCTGGAAGTTTTCATGCTCTCTGATTCCTCCTCCCTGCAGAGCACCGCTGGGTGCTGAGTGGATGGATGGAGGTTGCCGTCATGAGTAAGTGAGGCAGCTGTGGAGGAAGCCTGCAGCATTGCACGCCTCTTAGATGTCCCCGGGCCCCGTAAGGTCACTCCCCTTCTCTCCTCTCGCCCCCTCTGTAAGCGCACTTTACAGCTTCCTTTGCAGAATGTGGAGGGAGTCAATTTTAGCTGTGAGGTATTGAGAGGCCTTCCTGAAAGAGATTGTTGGGGAGGAAGAAAGAGGAGGGAGGTCCCTGAAAAGGAGGGGGAAGGGGAGGAGAAGGGGGAGAGGTGGAGCACCCCAAAGGACAGGGGGAGCATTCGGATGACAGGGATACTCCAGAATCAGCATGTGTGAAGGCTCCCGAGGGGGTGGGGTATGTGGAGTGGCTAAGGCAGGAGCATTCTGGAGTCCTTGGTAGACAGTCACGCCGCGGTTGAGGGAGCAGGGTGGCTGGATGGGTCTCTGCACAGAATATGTAGAGTAGCTGCCTGCTTTTTTGAGGTTTATTATTCCAAGGGGCAAAGAAGCAATTGCTTCTCTCTTACCAGGTGCTGCCTTTGAACATTGCTGCTGCTTTAGCATAACATTAAATTAAATGTGCTTTTTGTCTGTCTTTTAAAATAAACTCCCTGAAGGATTAGGTTGTGATTTTGTTCCCAAATTAACTCTCATTTATCTGAAATTCCATTTGCGGTAGCTCAGACATCCAGGTCCATTCCTCCACTGACATTTCCTGTTCATCCGCCTGGGCTAGTGTCGGGGAAGGGTCATTAATGTCCATCCGTCCCTTCCGGTGGCTGTCAGATACCAAGTGGTGCTTATGGACCTGCGACAGGGCCTCCGAAGGGTGGAGACACAGGTTGGGCTGTGGCCTGGAGCAGCCAAAGGGCAGAGCAGAAGTCCCACCACAATTCCTGCATTGTCTCACCCCCTAAATCTGTGCCCAGCTGGACACTACTGGTGCAGGAGGCACAGTGGTGAACACTGGCAAGATGGTGAGGTGCCTGGTGGGCCTGGAAATGAGATGCCAGCCCCTCCTTCTGCTGCTAGACGGGCTGAGAAGAGCCCCCATCCTTGCCTCCGGCCACCCTCCAGGAGCCCACATGCCCCAAGCTGTGCAGTGTTGACGATTTTTTAGAGTCAGCAGAGATTCCCCGACCAGCAAGGCATGTGTAAGAAACAGTGTTGGCGGAATGCATATCCACGGACTAATTCACCCAGTAAAACATTTAATGACCGTCTACTTAAGCCAGATGATTGCACAAAGATCAGTCAGACCCAAACCCAGAGCTCCACACCAGGAACCATTGGAACAAAGATGGCATGGCTTTTGGAGGCAACCTCTTCTCATTCCCAAATTGATGACCTCTGAAAGAATGTGCGGGAACTCCACCATCTCTGCTCTGTAAGAACATGGGCCTCTGTGCCTTGGTTCCTGCCTCAGGCTTGCTGCCTGGGTTCCCCCATGCCCCGCCGCTGCCTCTGCTTCTCACTGGCATTTCTCAAGGGTCCACCCTGGCCCAGGCATCTTCTGGAAGCTTTCCATGCACTCTGCAATTCCTCCGTCTTGGAGAGCGCTGCTGGGTGCTGAGTGGATGGATGGATGGACGTAGAGTAGCTGCCTGATACTTTGAGGTTTATTATTCAGAGGGACAAAGGGGCGGGGTCACTGGAAAGCCCCGTACACACTTTGCTCCCCAACACAGGGGCCTCCTTGAGGGCAAGGCTGCACAGGATGCATCTTTGTTTCCAGGCCCCACAGATGAGGACACTGGTGTCTGCCCTAATGAACAGCTTTGCAGCTCCCTTGCCAGTGTGTAGCTATGAGAGGCACACAGAGCTTCAGGCCCTGCTCAGGCTTGGTACTGGCTTGGGAAGCAGGGGCTTCAGGCTGCAGGATTCTCCTGAGTGGCAGACATCCTTTGCTTTTCTTTCTGTCTTAGCCACTGGACACTGACCAACAACAGGGCTTCCTCAGCAGCTGCTGGACACAGCGGGTCCTTGGTGCTGGTCTGAGGCTCTGAGTCTGATGCTCAGATCTATCACTGTACTGCATACTGCAACCTTCCCCGGGAAGCTGTCAGAGTGCAGAATAGCCTGACGCTTAGGGTGCAGCCCTGAGGTTACTGGGATCTGCTTTAGACCTCGATACCATGACTTGCACTGCTGCCCCTGCCCAGTGTCCAGCTGCCTCTCAGCTTCCAAGGGAGGCCTCTGGGAACCACCCAGGCGTCACACACAGTTCTTTCCTCTGGAGCCTGGATCAGTCAGGCCGGTCCTGGCTATGCTGTGGAAACAAACAGACTCCCACTTTAAAGATTTCTCACTCAGTTAAGTCCACTGCAGGTCTGCAGCTCTCCAGGAAGCTCCCTTCCAAGTGGTGACTCAGGGATCCAGGAGGCGTCTCTGGGGATCCTCATCTTGCTGGGAGAGAACTCTGGGCACTCACCTTTCTGCACTGCCACCGGGCAACTGGGAAATCTTTCCGCGAGGTCCAGGAAAAATAAAGATAAAAATAATGTCTCATAGAATTGTGAATAATCAGTAAAAATCATGTCCACAAAGGCCTACCACAGTTCCTGGCACAGAGCCGAAGCCCCCATGCCCAAGAAAGCAACATTGGGTGGGTCAGGACTCCGGTTGTTAGGAGTCTGGGTTAGAAGTCCTGGTGGGTCAGGAGTGCGAGTCAGAAGTTCTAGTGAGTCAGGAGTCTGGGTTAGAAGTCCTGGTGGGTTAAGAGTCTGGGTTAGAAGTTTTGTTGGGTCACAAAGTCCTGTTAGGTTAAGAGTCTGGGTTGGTTAAGATTCTGGGTGGGCTAAGAGTCCTGGTAAATTAGGATTCTTGGTGTATCAGGAGTCCTGATGGGTTAAGAGTTGGGGTTAGAAGTCCTGGCAGGTTAAGGATCTGGGTTAGAAATCCTGCTGGGTTAGAATTCCTGGTGGGTTATGGGTCTTGGTTAGAAGTCCTGGTGGGTCGGGAGTCTGGGTTAGAAGTCCTGGTGGGTTTAGGGTCTGGGTCATAAGTCCTGGTGGGTCCAGAGTCTGGGTCAGGAGTCCTGGTGGGTTATGGGTCCTGGTTAGAAGTCCTGGTGGGTTACAGGTCCTGAGTAGAATTCCTGGTGGGTTATGGGTCCTGGGTAGAATTCCTGGTGGGTTACGCGTCCTGGGTAGAAGTCCTGATGGGTTATGGGTCCTGGTTACAATTCCTGGTGGGTTACGGGTCTTGGTTGGAATTCCTGGTGGGTTATGGGTCCTGGTTAGAACTCCTGGTGGGTTATGGGTCCTGGTTACAATTCCTGGTGGGTTACGGGTCTTGGTTAGAAGTTCTGGTGAGCCTGGAGTCTGGGTTAGAAGTCCTGGTGGGTTTAGGTCTGAGTCATATTTCCTGGTGGGTTGGGAGCCTGGGTTGGGAGTCCTGGTGGGTTAGAAGCCCGGGATTTTGAGCTCTTTGAGAGTTGGGACTTTGTCTTACTTCCCTTTACATCCCAGTGCCTAGACTGGAACCAGTGTAGTTGCTCACTAAGAGATTTGGGGATGGGTTGAGCACGGTGGCTCACGCCTATAATCCCAGCACTTTGGGGTGCCAAGGTGGGCGGATCACAAGGTCAGGCATTTGAGACTAGCCTGACCAACATGGTGAAATCCCATCTTTACTAAAAATATAAAAATTAGCTGGGCATGGCGGCACACGCCTGTCATTGCAGCTATTCAGGAAGCTGAGAGAGGAGAATCACTTGAACCTGGGAAGCAGAGGTTGCAGTAAACCAAGCTCATGCCACTGTACTCCAGCCTGGGTGACAGAGCGACACGCCATCTCAAAAGAAAGTGACTGTGGATGAATGAATGATCCGAATGAAGGCTGGTTTAGTAGTGCCCTGATGAGCGAGGAGAGGAGGATGAGCAGGGTAGAGGCTGGCATCATGCCTCATTGGCCCCCGTAGGCCCTGGGGGTGATAACCGCCAGGAGCAGGGGAGCCTTCAAGGCTGGGAGAAGGGCTGTCAGGATATGATTTGTCATCTGGACATCCCCGTGTGGTCACTGAGGTCAATTCCTATTAATGGGGACTGAGGAGCACATGAGCGGCCATGGCCGGACTCTGGGTGACAGAGAGGAGGGAGCCATGGCTGAGACTTAGAAAGAACATCCTGCTTTGTGCTAACATTTGGGTCAGGGTGTGTGGTGTGTGTGTGTATGTGTGTGTGTGTGTGTGGTGTGTGTGTGTGTATGTGGTGTGGTGTGTGTGTGTATGTGGTGCGCTGTGTGTATGTGGTTTAGGTGGTGCGTGTGATTTGTGTGGTGAGTGTGCGTATGTGTGTAGTGTGTGTGTATGAATGTATGTGTGTGTTGTGGTGTGCATGTGTGGCTTAGGTGATGTGTGTGTATGTGCGTGTGAGGTTCATGTGGCTTGTGTGGTGAGTGTGTTTGGGGTATGTGTGTATGGGATGTGGTATGTGTGTGTGTGGTTTAGGTAATGTGTGCATATGTGCGTGTGTGAGGTGTGTGTGTGGGGTGTGTGTGTGTGGTTTAGGTGCTTGTATGTGTGCGAGGTGCATGTGGTTTGTGTGGTGTATGTGTGTGTGGTGTGTGTGTATGTGTGTGTGATTTAGGTGCTATGTATGTGTGTGTGTGAGGTGCATGTGCTTTGTGTGGTGAGTGTGTGTGTGGCGTGTGTGTATGTATGTGTGTGGTGTGGCACATGTGTGTGTGGTTTAGGTGGTGTGTGTGTGTGAGGCATGTGTGGTTTGTGTGGTGAGTGTGTGGGGTGTGTGTGTGGTATGTGTATGTGTGTGTGGTTTGTGGTTTAGGCAGTATGTGTGTGTGTGAGGTGCATGTGTTGAGTGTGTGAGGTGTGTGTGGTATATGTATGTGTGTGTGGGGTGTGTGTGTGTGGTTTGTGTGGTGTGTGTGGTGAGTGTGTGGGGGTGTGTTTATACATGACTGTGGTTTGTGTGGTGAGTGTGTATAGTGTGTGTGGGTGTGTTTATGTATGTGTGTGTGATGTGTGGCGTGTGTGTGTGTGTGGTGTGTGTGTGTGGTGTGTGTGGTGAATGTGTGTGGTGTGTGTGGTGAGTATGTGTGGTGTGTGTGTGTTTATGTGTATGTGTTAGGGTTACCGGAAATAATGCAGCATATCTGTTTAGTTTTGAGTTCTGGATGAATAACAAATACTGGTTTTCGAATGTGTGTTGTGGAATATCCGAATGTGTTTATACTGAGGATGTGAGTATTGCTTGTGCTGTATTTTCACTTGCTAACTCTGACAAGTCATGTGTGTGCCTGTGGATAACATTTCATCTAATCTTCAAAACAACTCGATAAAGTAGGTATTGTTGTTATCTCGAGTTCACAGACAAGGAAACTGAGGCACCCAGAGGTGAACTCACTCAGGATCCACAGCTCAGAGGCGGCAGAACCAGAAGGCCCCTCGCACAGCCTGGCTGCAGAGGCTTAGCCCTCAGGGGGCACCGGGACCTTCCGACAGGGACTGAGAATGTCGGGGAATTTATGATCCATTCTGCAGGGATCCTGGCAGGGCTTCAGTGGGGTGGCTGCTCTTTGGGGTTCTGAAGGGACGGGGAACCCACATTCCACAGCCGGGGTCTTCTGCTGCACAGGCGTTTCCCAAAGACTCCTCCAGCTTCCTGCTTCCCTACTCCCACCTCCAGCCTCCAAGGTGTGGCCAAGGCGGGGAGGAAGCTGGGCCTTTGGATTCAGACTTTGCTACTGTGCCCTCTTAGGTGGTCCTAGGCCAGGGTCGCATCTGTGAAACCCTAGCCCTTGCCCCGCTGGGAGGCCTCCTTTCCAGAGCTAAGTGCTGTCATGATGGTGCCCGTGCAGCCCTGCGCAGGTGCCCAGGATTCTGCCCTCTCCTCGGCCCCCACACCCCCTTCTGCCCTAGGAGAGGACTGCGACTCTCCCTTCACGATCCTGCCTCATCCATCCTGAGCATCCGCCCTCGCCCCAGAGGCATCCCTCGCCCCTCAGCACCAGCCTGACCTTCTCCAGCCTTCCTCCAAGGCACTATTTCTGGTTCCCACAGTGGAACCCAGGATCTGTTTCCCCTTCTCTCACGGCGGCTCTGGCACCATCTCACTCAGAGCCCAGCAGGAGTCACAGCTTCCTGATCTGCAGTGGTTTGTGTGTCTGTCACCAGGCGGGCCCAGCTCCCACGGGCAGGGATCATGCCTGATGCGTCCTGGTGGCTCCCAGCACCCTGCCTGCTTCTGTGTGCGCTGAGTGTTGACTGGCGTGAATCCTCACAGATGGCTTCCATATGCATATCGTACGGAAACCCAACATCCCCAGCCCCCTGTCAGAACCAACTTTCCCCTGAAATAGCTGCCTTTAATTGCACTTAACACGTAGCAGTGTGGCTGAATGTTGTTCCCATAGCTGTGGGCATTCCGAAGGAAAATGTGTCCTTATCCCCAATTATAAGGGGTGTTGTGGGCCTAAGTATATAGCCCCGAAAAGTGATGTCCAAATCCTCACCCCTGGCATCTGTGATATGACTTTATTTGGACACGGGTCACTGCAGATGAGATTGAATTAAGAATGTGGAGAGGAGATTGTGCTTAGGGTTTAAGTTCAAATCCTCAAATCAGATGACAGTTTCTTTTTTTGAGACAGAGTATCTATTGCCAGGCTGGAGTGCAATGGCACAATCTCAGCTCACTGCAACCTCTGCCTCCCGGGTTCCAGCGATTCCCCTGCCTCAGCCTCCTAAGTAGCTGGGATTACAGGCGCTCGCTACCACGCCCAGCTCATTTTTGTGTTTTTGGTAGAGACGGGATTTCACCATGTTGGCCAGCATAGTCGCGATCTCTTGCCTTTGTGATCTGCCTGCCTTGGCCTCCCAGACAGATACAATCAAGTTAATGATCTTGAGTTGAGACCCTCCTGGATTGCCAGGGTGGCCCCTAAATCCGTGTCCAGTGTCTTTACAGGAGACAGAGGGAATACTCAAACACACAGAGGAGAAGGCCACATGTCCCTGGAGACAGAGATTGTGGGGATGTGGCCACAGGCCATGGAACACCTGGAGCCACAAGGAGCTGCGAGAGGCAGGAAGGAGCCTCCTTAGAGCCTTGGAAAGAAGCGAGGCCTGTCAACACCTTGATTCCAGACTTCTGGCTTCAAGAACTGTGAGAGGCTGAATTCCTGTGCTTTTTCAACCCTGAGTTTGTGGTAATTAGTTGTGACATCGCCTGGAAGCTAATAGGAAGAGTACAAACTCTTCAGAGAGAGAAAAAGTGCTTGGCGTCACCTGTGTTTTCGTTGTCTGCTCATGGACTCAGATTTATTGAACATCCATTGTATTCATTCCAAGAAATAGAAATACTAAGAGCACAAAGCCCATGCTCTGCGAAATACATCGTGAGAAGTTTAGAACAGCCAAGACAGCTACCAGCTCCATGGACATGGGTGCCAGGCAGGGCTCCGATGTTGGTCTTCACTAACATGCTTGTCTACATGGCAATCCCAAGCCACAAGTCAGATACCCATAAGCAAACTGCACACAGAGCATTCAAGCAGCTTTCTAAAAGGATCACACACCAGTGGTAATTTAAAGGAGTCCTTATGCTTAACCCAAGAAGACTTCTTCAGTTAGATGGTAGTTGACTTAAATCTTAATGAATGGATGGAAGGCAGCCATACAGGATACTGGGGACAGGCCACCTGGTTCTGGGGGCAGGGTGAGCAGGCAGGGGGCCTGCAGCACGCAGAGCATCATATGTCGGGGAGCCGAGCGGGGAAGGAGGCCACAGACCAGGACAGACGCTGTGCTGAGATGGGGTTTCTTCCTAGAGAAGCCGGGAGAGCCTCCAAAGAGTTCAGGCCAACAGCAGGACTGCGTTGGAGACGGAGCATGCCTGCAGAGGAGAATGCAGGGGGAAGTGAGGCCAGGAAGAGGCTCTTATCCACCCGGAATGGCGAGGGCCTGTCTAGCAGCACGATGTGAGTGACGGAGGGCAGTTCTAGGAGGCCAGCCTGCTTGGGGGGACACAGGTGGCCCAGTGGTATCCCTGGGAAGCCATGTCAGCTGTTTGGGAGCTTTGTGGACGAGGTGGAAGGAGTGCTTTCTGGATTCTGGGGGCTGCGCAGGACATGGGTCCTTTGACAGCTACCGTCGAAGAATAAGTGGTAATTTTCAGAGATGGGAAATGCTGGGTGCAGAACGCGAGTCCCCCTCCCCTGCAAACTGTGGTGGGGTGAGAACAGTGCTCCCTCTTTTGTGCACGCTGCTTCTCACTGTCAAGTTCAGCATGGGTCTGGGGAACAGCCCGGTCAGTGGGATTTGTCTTGGAGATACAGGGTGATGGGGTGAGCAGAGAAGAGGATGAGGGGACACACCCCGTTTTGCAGTGGGCAGTCACTTCAGGGTGATGGCTGCAGGCCCCGGCGTAACTTCCCTTTTAATTCATTATCTGAGGCAGCAGAAGAGTCACCTCCACGGCAGGCTGCCGTCTCCTGTTCCCTCCTTAGAGAGGAGAAGGATTTGCGCCTGGCCTTTGAACCATGTCACCTGCTCCCATTCCACCTTGCCACAGAGTGCAGCCCCAGGAGGGGAGGGATAAAGCGGTGGAAAGTGCCGCTCCGAATGGGGACCTGCCACATCCCATGTGGATTCTTTCCCTCCAGAAATTCCTCGGGAGGAAATATGACCGGCCAAAGTAGGGTCTGGACGATAAGGGCGCCCTGGACATAACGGTACCCTAATATTCATTTCAGTGACATGAAGCTGCCAATATTCAACCGTTGTTATCTGCTAACATGGCAATGTCTGTGGCCCCACCTGTACCAGCCAGTAAGGCTCCTGTCTGGTGCTCACCTCAAACAAGCTGGAAAAGAGGACACAAGGAGTTCAGGCAACAAAAGATGCCTGGTGTAAGACTATGCCTGTGTGTACATGTGTATGTGTCTGTGCATGCATGATTGTATATATGTGTGTGCATGTATATATGTGTGTGCATGCATGATTGTGTGTATGTATGTGCATGCATGACTGTGTGTCCATGCATGATTGTGTGTATGTGTGTGTGCATGCATGGTTATGTGTGTGCATGTATTATTGTATGTACATGTGTACACATGTATGATTGTGTATTGTGTGTACGCACAATTGTGTGTGTGCATGTGTGTGCATGTGTGATTGTGTGTGTATGCATGATTGTGTGTGCATGCATGATTGTGTGTGTGTGAATGTGTGATTGTGTGTGTGCAGGCATGCTTGTGTGTGTGTGCATGTGTGCATCTGTGTGTGTGAACAGGGCAGGGTGTGTAACTTTCCCAAGTCCCTTTGAGGCCAACACACCCAGCTGCACTCTCAGGGAATGGAGAAGGCAGCCAAAGGGAGCCAGCGTGAAGGCGCCTGCCTTGGCGCTTGGATGGTTGGCCTGGTATGAGCTGCCCTGGGCACAAGGGAGTTGGCTGAGCACTAATGTCTGGAGCTGCCAGCGCTGGATTCCCTGAAGCATGGGTCATTTTCTGATGCACGAAGCACCTACATGTGTCCTCTGCTTCCTTGCTAACTTACCCCTCTTGCTACTCTTCCTCTCTAGGGTATGCGTCCCCTGAGTGCAAGGACATTTTCCATCCAGGCTATTGATGTAGCCCCACACCTAGAGCAGCCCCGGAAGGATGAAAGCTCTGTAGAAGTAGTCACGGAGTGGCCCACGGAACTAAGGCTGCGGGCATTTGAGCGTAGCTGATTTTGGGGGTGATATGCATATCACATGTGCTTGACATCCATTCTTTGCTATTTTTTTCTCATGGGATAAAACAGTGTCTGGTACATAGCAGGTGCTGAGGAAATCGTTGTTGATTGAATAAATGAAATAATAGGAAGGGATATGTATCAGATTGCATTCTAAGATTGAGTTGTCAGAGTAAAAAACAATACAGGGTGTACAGTTAATTTTGAGCTTCAGATAACACATAACTTTTTAGTGTAAATATATCCCAAGTAACATGTGGGATGTACTCATCCTGGAAAATTATTTGTTGTTAATCTGAAATTTAGATTTAACTGAAGATCCTGTATTTTAATCTGCAACTCTAAGACCATGTGAAATGTACACATTTATTGTTATTTCAGGAAATGGAACTGAGAAGCTTGGACAAAATGCCTGGCATCACAGAGCCAGCAAGAGGCTGGTCCGCTGACTGACGCCTCTCCCCATGTCCCCTGCTTTAAAAGGAGGCCCAGGGACAGTCCCACGCACATCCCTTCACTTCACAGGCAGGAGACTCGGGGGCAGAAGGGTGGGAGGCTTACTCAGAACACAGCACCAGGTAAAGCGGATCTGGGCTCACCCTGTGCTCCTGCCCCTGACCAGTGGGCTGGCATTCTTGCCACTGCCCTGCACCTTCATTTATTCTTTGCTGGATTTATTAAATCTATGAGGCGCTATTGGAGGAAAACACCACCCCACACCTTCATCTGGTCTCCTGGACGTTGCCTGAAGACCAGGGCTCCTGCTGGCCATCTGACCTTTTCTCTTGTTCTCCTGGTGGCCTTCCTACAGAAGAGGCCTTTACAGCCAGATCCCTGGGAATTGCTGTGCACTTCTGGGCCTTGTCTGCTGGGGATAGGCTGCAAGCCGAGCAAAACCTGCTTGTTTGCTTGAGCCGCTCCAGATAATCTAATGAAAGAAACAGGGCTGATTAATCCCAGATGCTCTGCTGGCGTTTAATCTCGGTGAATGTCAGACAACAATATCATTATGTGTTTATGTCTTCAACATCATAGGCAAGAAACTAAATCAAGCCATGAAATCAATTATTTCTGCTGAAATTGTCATATAAGACAAAACATCAGGAGGCGAAACCAGTGATGACTAGGCCTTCACTTCCCCCGTGTGACTGTGGGGCTGGCACCACCCTAGCGACACTCGCAAACTGTCCTGGGGCAAGACTGGCTCCTGGGCACAAAGTGGGCATTTGAGAAATGTCCTTCACAGACATCTCTCTCTTCCCGCCACTTCCTCTCCCTCCCTCTCTCTCTCTCTCTCTTTCTCTCTCCCTCTCTTCCTATCTCTGTGTCTCTTTCTGAATACAGGTGGACGTTGTCAGCCATTGCACCTGCATCTGGGGAGTCGCATGACCCTCAGTGGCTCTCCTGTCCTACCACGTGGCATGCCAGGCCTCAAGGATTTGCAGACAGACTGAGGAAAGTGTGACTACACAACTGTACATGTTTCAGGCACTGAGAAGTAGTGAAAACAAAACAAAACAAAACACTGACTCAGAAGTCAGAAGACGGGTGATGAAACTGTGTCACCTCCCACCTCTTGGGTTCTTGGAAACTTTTCTGCCAGAGCCTCAGTTTTTGTGTCCACACAAAGTGGAAATTGTGGGAGGCATTTTTTTCAGGCCTGGTATGACATTCCCTTAGAATGGATGTTGGGGCTGTGTGCTGGGCAAGCCTCTACACAGCAATTAGGTAGCCAGTGAGCACGGCTGCGGGGGTGTTTGTCATCTGAACAGCCCATATGCTCAGAAATAATCCCCCGGAGGAGCCTCGGTACAGAGATGGATAGGGCAGGAAACAGCAGCTCCTGACCTCAAACGGAGGTGCATAGACATTCATCAGAGACGGCAGCCAGCTCGTGCCTGCGGTTCATGGCACTTCCAAGGTTAAAAAAAATAACTTTCCAACACCTCCTGCCCTGACACACAGTTACTTCTGGTGGAGATGGAGAGAGGAATCAATGGGGTGAGAAGCATCCTATGATCTCTACATGGCCTTTCATTGGGACTGTTGACAACAAAACTTCTTTAATTTTTTACTTCTGTAATTCAGAAGCAAATCTAAGTATCGAGAACAAGGTAATTTGCAGTTGTGTTTTCAAGATCCATGCCAGTGCTCTGAGTGACCTGAGGGTGGGAAGACCTTTGTGCTGGGTATAAAACCACAATGGAGATCACAAAGGAAAGATGGCATCTACCGATGTTAGAGGCGTGTGCTTTCATTCTCACTACTATTTGCCCATCAAGAACTAGTCAATCCTTTTAACAGAAGAAGCAACTGGGGCCCCAGAAGGCACAGTGCCTTTTCCAAGTCACACAGCTAAGGATGGAGGAGCCAGAAAGCTGGCCCAGGATGAGAGATGGAGAGCTGAGATTTTCTTCTCCTTTCAGGTACCACTGCAGACACCTTTGAGGAGAGCATTTCTCTCTCATCAGGCCTGGGAGGGCGCCTATGAGGCAATATGGGCCTGAGAGATTTCCCCAGCAGACACTCCCTGTTGCCTGGATCTAGGTTTATCACCCGTGGGGGAGGGTAAACAAGAAGGACATCAACACAAGGCACCCCAGATCTGATGCCCCCCCATTCCTTGCCAGCCAGGCAGCTGGAGGGGCACGGGTTGCAGGTCACCCCTGGAAACTTCACCAAGCAGTCAGGATGGTCAGGACTGGGTCTTCTGCCCTCACTTAAGCCCACTGCCTTCTTCTGTCTGTGAGGAACTCAGCCCTCTGTCCCACCGGAGCTCTCCTATTGCCACAGCGATGTGAAGTTGTCATTTATTAAGGTTGTAGAGTTTGTGCAGATGCATAAGGGGTCACTGTTGACCCCAGAGGCAGAAACAGCAGCAGGATACTGCTGTGCTCCTTGTCTGACATACGATGCCTTCATCTTCCAGCCAGACCAGGGCCAGGAAAGGCATCTTTTTCATTTTGTGTCTGGATTGAATCCAGTCCGCCCTGCCCCTCTCAGTCCCACAGAGTGATACAAGCACGCTACAGAGGGCTGTGCTCCCACACTCTTGCTCACTGAGAGCCTGCAGAAAGCTGGCAGTGACTGGGAGCCATGGAGGATCCCGACATCAGCAAGAAGTCCAGGCTGAATGCCTGCGAAGGCAGAATCTCCACTGTTCACTAACAACCACGGCCTCACGCATGGTGGGCCCTGCCACACACCCGCTGAATTCCTGTCCTCAAAGGGAAACATTTTGGGGTTCAGGGAAAACCAAGTGCACGCAAACCATCTGCAGAAGGTATGGGAGCAGCCTGATGGGAGGACAGAGAAGGCGCAGACAGGTGAGGGCTCTGGGACAGAGAGGGGAGGGCCCCTGGAGAGAGGTGCTCTGAAGCCAGGTGGGGAGTCGTCGGGGCTGGAGCCACGGGCACCCAGGAGACAGGCCTGCACCTGCACCACAAGGCGTAGGGCTGAAAGCGCAGAGCACACAGGGGACGGCATGATCCATTTATCGACTCATTTAAACATTTATTGAGTGCCTACTGTTTGTTAGGGACTCTGCTGTAGCCACTGGAGGAAGAGAAATAAAGGAGACTATTAGGGGAAAGAGAAAAGGAATTAACTACAGTTAATTATCCCGCAATGATCATTACAGTGATAGAAAGGGTTGCACAAAATGTCCCGGTAATCCAGAGGAGGAAGAGACCAAACCCAGGGGGAAAAACAGCAGAGTGGTGAAGTGTCTAGGGCCTGGAGGGGAGGCTCAGTTCAAATCCCAGCTCTGTCACTCGGTAGCTGTGGCTGACGCGTGGTAACTTGTACAGCCTCTCTGGCCTCCGCATCCTCATCTTTAAAGCGGGGGCAGTAAAAATGATACCTGGTGTTCAGGATGGTGACTCTAGGTCATAGCACTGTATTATATGCTTGAAAGTGGCTAACAGTAAACCTTAAGTGTTCTCACATCCCAAAAGAAGAAAATGGTAACCCCGTGAGGTGATGGCTCTGCTAATAAGCTACGTGGTAGTAATTTCACAGTATATCAAAGCATCAAGGTGTACACTTGGTTTTGTTTATTTATTGTTTACTTATTTATTTTTGAGACAGAATCTCACTGTCTCATCTGGGCTGGAGTGCAGTGGCGTGATCTTGGCTCACTGCAGCCTCCATCTCCCAGGTTCAAGTGATTCTCCTGTCTCAGCCTCCCGAGTAGCTGGGACTACAGGTGTGTGCCACCACACCTGTCTAATTTTGTATTTTTAGTAGAGATGGGGTTTCACCATGTTGGCCAGGCTGGCCTTGAACTCCTGACCTCAGGTGATCCATCTGCCTCGGCCTCCCAAAGTACTGGGATTACAGGCATGAGCCACAGCACCTGGCCTGTACACTTTAAATATGTACAATTCTAATTGTCAGCTATACCCCAATAAAACTGAAAATAAGAAATAATAATCATACCTGCTTCATTACGGTTATTGTAATGGGGTGTTGGTGTTAACCAGGTTAACCAGCTCTCTTGAAAAAAAAAGGTATGCATATACATCTATATAAGCGTCTTATAAATTTTAGTATAAAATAATTTCAATCCAATTCAGAAACAAAGTTGCCCACATCGTTGACTAATGACTGTGATTCCAACAGGAATGCTGGTAGACTATTTCAGTCCAAATTAGTAACACAAAAACCAAAGGACAAAGACACATGGCAACAATGGGAACAAACTTCTTTCTGAATCAGAAAATGAGTTTGAGTATTATTTATTACTTTTGTTTTCTGTATAATTTATTTAATTGCAGTTTCACATTATTTAATTTCTAATAGTGGGGTTACGTGTAACCACCAGCTTATAAGAGTCCTGCGCATTTGCCTGCCAGCCTTGAGGCCTGGTGTCTCTCTGCCTGTCCAATCAGCCCCCAGCACAGAGCCAGGTGAAAGAGCAAGGGCCCGGCCTCCAGGAAGTAGGTGTGTGGTGTGGCCCTTGCTTGAAAATCACTACTGCTGCTATTTTTTAATCTCCCTGCAGGTGTGGGAGAATGTTTGTAGAACAAAGGACATTTGAACCGGGTCTTGATACACAAATAGAAATTTTTTAGGCCAGTGATCTCTAAAAGGAATCCAGAAGAGTCAAAACAGCAGAGGTAAGGCCGCAGCTGCAAGCACCAGGCAGGGTGGAAGCAGTAAGACCCCGTGTGCGGTGAGATCTGCCCATGGACAGCAGTGAGTGGGGGCCTTTTCCTGGGGAGCTTCCTGTGCCTTGCTGAGAGATGAGTGATGAAGAGTCACCACAGGGTCCTGTGAGGATGCAGCCACAGCCTGTCCCACGATGCCCACTGGGGATGGAGTGAGGAGACCAAGTGGCAGCTTCTGCCATTGCCCCAGCTGAGACAGACGCTGTTGTCCTAAGGATGGAGACTGGACATAGCCTGTGATCAACAGAGGAGCAGGGAAGGGGTGATGGCCGGGGATGCCCACAGCTCCCCGAGGGTCATTGCAGGACATCCACCTCCTTAAACTTTAGGCAGGGCTTCTGATCCCATCTCCTCCACTGAGGATAGGGCTCTGTGCTCCCTTCCTTAGATGTTCAGCACTCATAGGTACCTATCCATCCCCAAGGGCTTTCCCTCATGAGATGCAACCTAGGGACCCAGTAGCAATGGAGGAAGCAGCTGGAGCCCCTTAACTATGTAAGGCTGGCTGGTCAAGGTGGACAGAGCAGCTGATTGGGACCTGAGACCACGGAGGGAAACTCCTGCAGCCCCTGTTCAGATGGGCCCAGAGGCCACCTGTGAGTTAACCTGGGTGTTCTTCACTTTTTCTGGCTTGGAGCAGCCACCAGAGGCTAGGGGAGGGGGAGGGATGGAGAGAGAGAGAAACACACCACCCTTGCATGTCTCTCTCCTCCTAGCATAGAAAGAAGAAGGCTGGGCCTTTGGAGGAGCTATAGACCTGCTGCCACGCGACAGAGAACCAGGCCCCTGAAGGGCAGATACACGAGTGGAAGGAGTCCAGTCACCTGTTCAAGGTGGACTCAGCAATGTCAATGCATACATAGGCCACTCGTCTTCCCAAGGGGTTGCAAAGTCACCCAAGACAGATGGGCAGGGAGATGCTTCTTCCAACAACCCCACACTGTCACCTGCACCTTTCCCATCCAGAAACTGCAGTGGAGCAAGAGTCTCCTGGCCCATGATCAAGCTGGGAACTTGGCAAGATTGCCTCAGTCCCCCAGATTATCTCAGCTGGAGGTGCTCTCAGCAGATTTCTGCATTCAAGTAGAAAATTATTGTGGAAGATGCTAGAGCTGTGCCCATGATGGCTCCAGTGGCATAAGTGACCTCTGACATGACCTTCTCCAGTCCTGGGCTTCCATTGGGTTCTGAATTTTTTAGAACTTAAGTAAATTAAACTTTCTAAAGCAATGGGCTCAGCCTTCAGGGATCCATTTCTCTCATCTTGTTTCCTCCTCTTCTCTGATGGAAATCTTACAACAGTTAATTTGATCTGCTTCTTAGGCTGATTCTGCCTCCTTCACCATCTGTAGAAGCAGCACTGAGAGCTGGATCATTAAGCTTTTCCTTTCTTTTGGGTCCAAGCTCAAGAGTTGAGTTTCTTCTCTTCTGCTCATCCTTCTTCCATTATATGCCCCTTGCTGGCACCAAACAGTGCTTGACTTGAGACATCAGAACATATTTTGAGTGTTTTTGTTTTATTGATTGATTGATTTCATTTTTTTTGAGGCAGAGTCTTTCTCTGTCATCTAGGCTGGAGTGCAGTGGCATATTCTTGACTCACTGCAACCTCCGTCTCCCAGTTCAAGTGATTCTCCTGCCTCAGCCTACTGAGTAGCTGGGATTATAGGCACCTACCACCATGCCTGGCTAATTTTTGTATTTTTAGTAGAGACAGAGTTTCACCGTGTTGGCCAGGCTGGTCTTGAACTCCTGGCCTCAGGTGATCCACCTGCCTCAGCCTCCCAAAGTGCTGGGATTACAGGTGTGAGCCATCATGCCTGTCCAAGTGTTTTTCTTTGTTGGACACTCTGCACATGTTTTCTGAGCCTCAGATAACATCAGGGGACATGAGCTGTCTTTAGACTGATTTCACATAGTTAATATTACTCAGTTGTGACTTAAATTTTTATTTTTCAGGAAAACAAATGCAGATATGAAATGGAGTGGAATGTTCAGAAATTTAAGGTAAATAATATCGTTAAGAGCTCCCATGCTCTAAGAGACTCCTTCAGGGTATATGTCTTAGATCCTCTCCCTGATATTACACATTTACTTTTCTTCTAATAGAAGTACTTTCAGGAAAACATCTGAAGCAGTGATAGAGAACAAGCCTAGCGGCCAGAACCATGGAGCATGAAACTGCAGAGGCAGGGAGAACCAGGTTGCCAGGGAGCAGAGAAGTATCCTCAAATGGCATCAAAGATACTCATCAGTGAAAGGTAGTGCCTAGTCCACTTCTGTGGCTATAACAGAATACCACAAACCAGGTAATTTATAAAGAAGTTTATTTAGCTCACAGTTCTAGAGTCTGGGAAGTCCAAGAGCATGGTGCTGGCATCTGGTGAGGACCTTCCTGCTACATGACACAGCCTGAGGCTCACATGGAGAGATGGCAAGAGGATGCATGTCAGACCAAGTCTCTTTCTCTTCTTATAAAGCCACCAGGTCCATGATGGGGACATCCCCTTGACGACCTTATCTACTCCTAATTGCTTCCCAAAGGCCCCACCTCTAATCAGTTTATGGTTTAGGGATTAATTTTCCAATACATGAAATTTAGGGGAGGCTTTCAAGCCATAACAGGGAGACTCATGGGAGCCCTGGGCTGGGGTGTGGTCTGGCTTGGTCAGGGCTGAGCTTTTGGAAATGGCAGACAAGGTGGCAGACAGTGTGAACACACATAAAGCTCTGCTGGCCCACCCTTCACAGTTCTGCTACCATGAACATGGAGTTGTTTCAAATCCTCAGGTCCTTTTCCTTCGGGAATAGGCTCTCTTTCATTGCACACATTTTGCTCATCACAGAGTAAATAAATCCGGAAGCTCTGGGAAGAAAGAGGTGCCCACTGTAGACAAGCTGAACAGCATTTAGCCTTCATGGCCAAGAGAATAAACTTTTAATCAATAATTTAATCCAGCTGCCTTGGATCCTAAATGGTGTCGATAAGGTTATATTACTATTTTGGACTCAGGCAGAAGGGGCCATACATGGAAATTAAGAGAGGAAAGCCAATATTGAGTCAAAATGCTAGGCTCAGTCAGGAAACAATTAAATGGTATCTAGGGGGAACTGAATATTAAAGTCAAATGCATTCTAATGGGCTCAGTGGCCTTTTGAGCTTGCTCTCCCCTCAAATCATATATTCATATATTTCCAAGTCTTGTAAGCTCAGAGGCATTCACACTAGGGACAGTGCATGGTATTTGTAGAATATTAAGCGTATGATGATGTTTCTCAATAGTTCACAAATAATTCAGGAGTTGAGCTGCTTAAATGGGAGCTGACCTGTTGCAATGTGGAATCTGGTCTCTGTGTGGTATGCTGGACTTGCAGGTCTGCAGGCTTTTGCTGAATGCAATGTTGAAGCCATCCAAGTTTAGAACAGGGCAGAAGCTTTGCCAGGAATTGCTTCAAGGCAGAAGAAGACTGAAGCTAGAAGAAGGTTGCAGACACATCTTCTGAGGTGCAGAAAGCCGGGAACAGGACTGGAGAGGAAAAAGCATTTCATAGCAATCCACAAAGCTGGCAGATTGGCTGAAAAGCAGGAAAAGAGATTCCTCTAATTTGGAAACTTGACATCTGGGCCCCAAGGCACAAAGAGAGCTCCAGATTCACATTGGTGCTCAGATCACAGGACATGCTAAAGGAAAGGTCCTGATCTCAGCCTCAAAATGTTCCAGTCAAATGATGAGTTCAGTCTAAAGTTCCCACAAAATCCAGGCCCAGCTCAACCACTGAGTGGGTGGATTCTCCCCACACCAACTCCACACGCCATGGTTGGGCAAGAGGAGGACATGCTTTCTTCTGGAGGTAAACATTATTTGCTTTGCTCTAACCAGGCCCAGCTCAACTACTGAGTGGATGGATTCTCCCCACACCAACTCCACACACCATGGTTGGGCAAGAGGAGGACATGCTTTCTTCTGGAGGTAAACATGATTTACTTTGCTCTAATTTTTTTTAAACCAACAATCTCCGGAATAAAATAAAAATTTCACATGATACATGAAGAAGAAATGAGAAAATGAGACTCATGGCCATGAGGAAAAACGGTCGTGAAATGTCCAGAGAGGGCATGGATGGTGGCATCATCTAATAAACAGGCCCTTAGACATGGCTATGGCAGCTATGTTAAAGGGCCTCGTAGAGAGATAGAAACAAGCTGGGAATTTCACCAGACAGATGGAAACTGCAGAAACATCCAAATGAAATGACAGAAATAAAAACTGTGAGATCCAGAGTGAAGATTAATTAAATGAGCTCACCAGCAGATTGGGCACTTCTGGACATTGCCTGGTGTGGCCCCAGGTCATTGTTGACTTGTCAATTCTCCTTGGACCCCTGGGGTGGTTGGAGTATGTCCCACACAAGGCAAATGTGTCCCCATCCAAATCTCATCTCAAATTGTAATCCCCATGATCCCCACATGTCGAGGGAGGGAGCTGGTAGGAGGTGGTTGGGTCATGGGGTGGTTTCCCCATGCTGTTCTTGTGATAGTGAGTGAGTTCTCATGAGATCGGATGATTTTATTTGACAGTTCTTTCTTCACATGCTCTTCTCTCTTCTGCTGCCTGTGAAGAAGGGGCCTGCTTCCCCTTTGCCTTCCACCATGATTGTAAGTTTCCTGAGGCCTCCCCATCATGTGCAACTGTGAGACAATGAAACCTCTTTCCTTTATACATCACCCAGTCTTGGATATTTCTTTATAGAAGCATGAAAATGGACTAATACACTATCACATAGGGAGTTGAGTCTGTGTGTGTCCTGAGTCTTATTCTCACACGTCATATTCAAAGCAGATTGCGAGCTCAACCCAACATGATAGCATGGGGCAGTATACTCCTCCCCCCTCAAGCAGAGGGAATTTCAAGATTATGGCATGAATTAAATGGCATGAATCTAACAGGATTTTTCCTGTTACAGGAGGGATTGAAGAATTAGTGAAGAATTAGGAATGATAATCTAGGCTAAACCCTAAAGAAGGCAGGCCGGTGAATGAACCCGGGTGTCGTAAGACTTTGTGTTGTTCGGGAGGTGGCAAAATGACTAATGTAAGGTTGGTAGTAATATACCAATGGCTTCTATCATAATATCTATTTTAATCACTAAAATAATAATAAATATATGACAAAGTAATAGCAAAGAAAATGGAATAATAAAGCATACTGAATTAAAAAATAAGAAGAGAGAAAAAAAAGAAAAAACGTGGAACAGAGAGAAAGCAAAAGATAAGATTTTAGATTTAAACCAAAGATGCAGCAATTACTAGGTTGAAGCATATGAAATTATCTTTCTTTGTTCATAAAAATCTAATATTGCAATTCCACATGGTTCAGTCTAATGCATTAAATGAAAATTAACTACATACTCCAAATAAGAAGCAGAGATGATCACATAGGAGTCAGAAATCTCAAACAACAACAGTAGCAGAAATTAAACTGAAAAGGAGCAGAGGCAGCTCAAAGTGAAATGATACCGAAAGTACCCCATGCCACGACTATCTGAAGAAAAGCTTCCACAGCTCAGCTAACATGAGACACAGCAGACTGCAGGCGGTGAGCGACATTAGAGGAGAGGGCCCTTTCACAACCACCCAAAGGCCAATTCGACGGTTAGATAAAACAATTATCAATAACACAGCAATCCACTTCATGTAATATCAAAGTATGTGAACCAAAAAGTTACAGACGCATCCACAAGCACAGACTCTCAGGAGCCGCTGAGCCAGCCTTCCTACTTCTGCACCTGTACCCAACAGAAGTGTAAACACGTGCACAGCAGAAGGAGAAAAGCACCTTTCATTGTAAAAGCCTAGAATTCAGAATGTACCCAAGGTCCACTAACGGTAGACTGTATGAGTGACCTGTGGCATTTTAATATTATACAATATTATACATGATATGATGAAGTATACAGCAACACAAAGAACAAAATGTGGCTAAACACAACAAACCGATGGACCTTACAAATACAAAGTTGTGCATGCACTATATCATCTTTGGAAAGTTCAATGCTATTAGCCCTGAGAGTGTCACAAAGAAGGCTTACGGAAAGAAAGTAACATTTAATTTTTTATTCCCTTTATAAAAAAACAATGAGTTATAAACTTAGGATTTGGCCGGGCACGGTGGCTCACGCCTGTAACCCCAGCACTTTGGGAGGCTGAGGTGGGCAGATCACGAGGTCAGGAGTTCGAGACCAGCATGGCCAACATGGTGAAACCCCATCTCTACTAAAAATACAAAAATTAGCCTAGTGTGGGGGGTCCCTGTAATCCCAGCTACTGGGGAGGCTGAGGCAGGAGAATCGCTTGAACCCAGGTGATGGAGGCTGCAGTGAGCTGAGATCAAGCCATTGCACTCCAGCCTGGGCAACACAGCAAGACAAAAAAAAAAAAAAAAAAAAAAAAAAAAAGACTTGTAATTACTTCATTTATGTTCTAGTTTCATTAAAAAGCCTATGAAGAAATTCTATCAGGATTTTTGAATAATCGTACCAGACACACAATCTGACTGCCGGAAGAAAGTGCACGGCAGCATGAAGTTAAGGCCATATCCACATGAGCCCATCCAAGATTCCAGCTTCCATAGCAAGCACGCTCTTCAGAGGAATCAAATGCAAGCCAGAGACGATGGTTTACAACGCCAAGAATACAAGGATGGAAATCCAATGCAACTCACCTTCTGTAAAGCATGGCAGTCACCTGGGATCGATCACACCGTCAGTGCTCAGGAGTGTCTGGAATCCAGAACATTGGCGCCATTGTGATGCCTTCTCTCCCTCACCTGTCCCGGGTCTCATCCACAGACCCAGGTGGTAACAGTGCTCCCAGTTCCTCTCTTCCCTTGTTAGGGGTTATTCTTCCCTGCCCGATGCCATCAGGATTACCAAGATTTGCCTGGCCCATGGGATGTGGCGGTACTGTCTCCCACAGCCTCAGACAGGAGCCTTGGGAAGCACTGACTGGACCAGCCTTGTTCTCCACCATCCTGGCTCATGGGTCCTTCAGACAGAGGATCCTCTTTCTGCTAGAATCCAAGGATGAGGAAGCGCCCTGAGCAGCAAATCACAGTTGACCTGTAACATAAGAAACAAAGGTTTCCTGTCTCAAGACATTGACACTTGGAGATTGTTTGTTAATGCAATTAAAAATTAGCCTGTTCTTGGCCAGATGGGGTGGCTCACTCCTGTAATCCTAGCACTTTGGGAGGCTGAGTCAGTGGATCACTTGAGGCCAGGAGTTTGAGACCAGCCTGGCCAACATGGTGAAAACCCATCCTTACTAAAAATATCAAAATTAGCTGGAAATCTCTTGAACCCAAGAGTTGGAGGTTGCAGTGAGCTGAGATCATGCCACCTCACTGCAACCTGGCAGCAGAGCAAGACTTCATCTCAAAAAATATATATATATAGCCTATTGTTTTTGCTTAGGATTGTCTTGGCTATGTGGGCTCTTTTTTGGTTCCATATGAAATTTAAAGTATTTTTTTTCTAATTCTATGAAAAATGTCAATGGTATTTTGATGGGAATAGCATTGAATCTATAAATTACTTTGGGCAGTAGGCCATTTTCATGATATTGACTCTTCCAATCCATAAGGATGGAATGTTTTTCCATTCTCTCTTCTTATTTCCTTGAGCAGTGGTTTGTAGTTCTCCTAGAAGAGGTCCTTGACGTCCCCTGTAAGCTGCACTCCTAGGTATTTTATTCTCTTTGTAGCAATTATTAATGTGAGTTCATTCATGATTTTGCGCTCTGCTTGTCTATTGTTGGTGAATAGGAATGTCTGTGATTTTTGCACATTGATTTTGTATCCTGAGACTTTCCTGAAGATGCAGAGAACAACACACACCGGAGCTATCGGCGGGTATGGGGCAAGGGGAGGGAGAGCATTAGGACAAATACCTAATGCATGTGGGGTTTAAAACCTCCATGATGGGTTGATGAGTGCAGCAAACCACCATGGCACATGTACACCTATGTAACAAACCTGCACGTTCTGCACTTATATCCCAGAACTTGAAGTAAATGAAAACGAAAAATAAAATTAGCCTGAACGCTGCATGTTCTCACTTATGAGTGGGAGTTGGACAATGAGAACACATGGACCCAGGGAGGGGAGCGACACTCACTGGAGCCTGTCGGAGAGGGAGCTGGTGGGGAGAGTGTTAGAGAAGGAGCTGATGCATACTGGACTTCATACCCAGGTGAGGGGGTGATGGGGGCAGCAAACCACCATGGCACGTGTTTACCTATGTAACAAACCTGCACATTCCTGTACATGTATCCCAGAACTTAAAAAATAATAATAAAATAAAATTTAAAAAAATTAGCCTGAACTGATAATACAACAACTGATACCACAGAGAGAGACATGAAGACTGGAGACTCCGGGATTACACCCTAATGACCCTGGGGCCTGGTGAAATAGGCCTAGCCACTCTGTCAAGTTTATACTATCCCAGGCCTGTAAAGGCTCATGTGTCCACTTCCAGAACAAACCTCTGACAAGGATGGATTTCTATAATTACCCTGGGGTATCAGTATGACAACCCTGAGGTCAGAGGGAGTAGCCTGTCTGTGAATTCACAGTTTGAACAAAGCCTTCTGAAAGAGGAGATCCTTGTTTGTTTCGGATGTACAGACAACAAATGCACATTGTAGTTATCACAAGATGCCAGGAGTTACTGTCACCCATTTGGTGGTTATTTATTTTGTGACATACCAACCAATGGGACAAGATCCCTGGGCACGGTCAGGGAAAAGAACCCAGCCATCACATAACGTGAGGGGTTTCAAACACTCATAAACACTTTCCACTGGGAGTTAGGCTGCTTCTAAGGAGCTTTTTCTCTCCACACTTGCTGCATAGCATGTGGACCAGCCAAACCATCTTTGCCTATACTATTTTTATTCATTTTTTAATTTTTCTTTGGGGTCTCACTCTGTTGCCCACGCTGGAGTTCCAGTTCTGCCATCTTGGCGCACTGCAACCTCCACCTCCTGGGCTCGAGTGACCCAGCCTCTCAAGTACCTGGGACTACAGACACCTGCAGCCACTCCTGCACTCCTGGCTATTTTTTTTTTTGAGGCAGGGCTTATTATGTTGCTCAGTCTGGTCTTGAACTCCTGGGCTAAAGCTATCCTGCCATCTCAGCTTTCCAAAGTGCTAGGATTACAGGCGTGAGCCACCGTGCCCAGCCTGGCTACACTGCTGACCTCAGCACTGTCACCATCCATGGCTACTGAAGAGCTGAATAATTTCATCTGCAAAATTGAATACACCATATTTGCCCTTGAACCCCGTTGCCTTTATTGTTTTTCAGTGAATGGTCCCAGGATACAACCCTCTTTTCAAAACTGAAATCTGAGATTCACTCTACCCTTTTCACTGCCAGAGCCCATCACGTTCGTTTTCTGTTGCTGCTTTAACAAATTACCCCAAATTTAGTGGAGCAAAACCACACAAATTTATCAGCTTATGGCTCTACAGTCAGAAGTCTGATAGAGTCTCAGGCATCCTCAGGGCTGCCTGTCTCTCTGCAGCCTTTGGGGAAAGTCTGTTTCCTTGCTGTTTCCCATCTTACAGGCTGTCCACATTCGTTGGCTTATGGCACCCTCCTCCACCTCCAGCAAGAAGGGTTGAATCTTTTTCACTGTGCCTCACGGTGACCTCGCTTCTGCTGTCCTGTCTCCCTCTGACTTTATCCTCTGCCTGCCTCCTCTTTTGGGACCTCTGGATTACGTTGATCCCACCCCCAGAGAATCCAGGATAATCTGCCTATTTCATTCAGTTGATCAGCAGCCTTAAGCCCTGCAACCTCAGTTCCCCTTTGCCTCGTTGTGAAACTGACCTGTTCACAGCTTCTGAGGAGTAGGACATGGGCCTCCTTGGGGCATGACTCTGCTGAACCCAAGCGAACACCAACACCTGTGGACCCGCCGTCTTAATATCCTGGGTCCTGCACAGGTTCCCACTCACAGCTCCAGTTCCATTCTCCACCTTCCCTTCTGTGAGCCATACATTTACGGAACCTCCTATCCAGGCGGGCCTGAGGTAGTCCTGGGTCGTGGCTCCCTTCAGTCTCAGCAGGTCCTGGTTTGGATGATTAATTAGATGATTACTCTATCCTGGTCCACGAACCCGGCCATTTGGAGTTCCCCAGCCGTGGGGAGCCGCCTCCCACCTGCAGCCTTTCTGCTGTTGTGGCCCCCAGGAGCTCTCTGAGTTCCCACCCGCATCCATCAGAAAATGTTACTCAGCCTTTGAGGGTAAACTGTTCGTTCCATCCTTTGTTAAACTGCCTTGTTCCGTGGAGGCCCATCTGATCACATCTGCTCTCATGCCAAGCCTGCTTCTCATATATGGCTCTGAGGCAACATGTAGAGTACAATGGAACTGTTTTTGTTCTTTCTCCTCTCCTGACGCTGAACTTCTTTTTCTGTGTGTTTCTCCAATGTTTTAGTTTAGTAGTTCCATTTCATAGTTTCAGGTTTTACGTTTAAGTATTTAATCCACTTTGATTTGGTTTTTGTATATGCAGAAGAATGAAACTAGACGCTGAACTTCTTGAAGGCCATGGTAGCTCAGGTCTCCAGGCACCCACCAAAGAGCCCAGGGTCAAATCTCAGTAAGCATGGATAAAGTTGAGCTAACTTGGCATCCACCCTCTTTCATAACACATGAAGACTTAGAAAGATCCATCCTCTCTGCACTGCACAAAATAATAAGTCAATGTACAGAGATATCACTGAGTACATGTTAGAGTCTTTTTTAGTTTTAGTCATTAAAAACTATAAGTTGTTAAGTTTAGAAGAAGAATTACAGATTGCTTAAAAATCACTGTTTTGCCAACCCAAAGGAACTGATTGACTTGGTCAATGATCATCAATGGATAAATTCACATGAGGAATAGAAGATGAACTCAAATGACATCATGAGGAACAACCAGGCAAAGCCTCTAGGACTGGCATTCACAGGACATGTCATCTAACTCCGGAAAAAAGTTAATGCACAAAACAAAAGGGGCCTGGGACTTCTGAGCAAATAAAGAGAATTAAGAGACTCAACCCAGCCAGGCACAATGGCTCACACCTGCAATCCCAGTACTTTGGGAGGCCGAGGCGGGCAAAGCATGAGGTCAGGAGTTCAGGACCAGCCTGGTCAACGTGGCAAAACCCTGTCTCTACTAAAAATACAAAAAATTAGCCGCGCGTGGTGGCCAGCACCTGTAATCCCAGCTACTCAGGAGGCTGAGGCAGGAGGATCACTTGAACCCAGGAGGTGGATGTTGCAGTGAGCTGAGATCATGTCACTGCACTCCAGCCCAGGTGACAGAGCAAGACTCCATCTCAAAAGGAAAAAGAAAAACAGAGAGAGAGAGAGAGAGACTGAGACTCAGCCAGAATCAATGTGTCTAACTTGTTTGGATTCTGATTCAAACTGACCAACTGGATAAAAATGCTCATGAGTGAGCAGAGACATGACAATGGCAGGGCACGGGGTCCATGTAAGAATTTACTGTTAATTGTGCCAGATGTGATGACGGGATTTTGGTTCTAAATAAAAACTTCCAATTTTTAGAGATATACACTGAAGCCTTTAGGGGTGAAATGATACAATAGCTGACATTCGTCAGAAACAGGTGCAAAATGTTATAAATGAAGAGATGAAGCCGTTATGAAAGATAAAACCTCTCTACCTTTAAGTATGTTTGAAATTTTGCACAATCCCTTTTTTTAAAAATAGAAATCATTGATTATATGTCTAAAGTGATTAAGTTAGTGAATAAAGTAGATTTCTCCCAGCTATGCAGCAAATATTTTCACCAGTAAATGGGGAAGTCAGACCTGAAAATCAGAGAAAGCTGTGTGAGCTGTCGCTGGGCCCACTCAGGTCCTACACAATCACCTAGCGCCTTCCTTATTTCACACTTGACAGGTTACATGGCCAAGCAGTGGCCGTAAGTTGCTGCAAAGTCTGTTTCTGGTCTTTCCAAGCAGCGGGCAAGCTTCCCTTTCCCCTCTATCTTCCACAATGCCTTGCACAGCGCTCTTCACACAATAGATATTCAGCATCTACCCTTGGAGTGAATGAGGGGATGGATGGCTGGGTCTTTGCACAGTTGCGATACTATAGCTTATGAATGAATGGATGAGGCTAATAAGAAAGACCATGTTTTGCACTGAAATTGCTTCATGGTCCTTCGGGGTCCAGAGACTCTCTATCTGTAGGCATTGTGTCTATAAATCTGTATCTTCCAGGCCAGGCTCTTGAGTGAATGACTTACCAGCATCCCACTGCAGCCCCAGGATTCTGAAAAAGCAAGAGACCTTTCAAAATCAAAGGGAAGACAATCTCCCCCCTGAGAGCTGCGTGCACCGGAAAGCAGGGAGGTGGGGGCGAAGCAAGCTCACTACTACTAGATCTGGTGTAGTTCAGGTTCATGAATCTCTGCACTGATCTCCCAGCCTGTTTCCTGCATAAATAAAACAGAGGCATGGTTTGCATTAGACTCTCATCATGTGCTATAAAATCCATGCCAGAGTCAGGCATCTAATTTAAGAATTATTTCTCAATTTTGTGTCTCGCACTCTGCTTCTGCCTCTTTCTGCTGATTGGATTCTTCCCTTCCCTTTCCCTTTCCCTAACAAGTTTGTCTCCCCTCTCCCTGCACCTCTTCCCCTGATCTCTCCCTCCTGCCTTCTCCTCTTCCCCTCTCCCTAATAAAGTGTCCCTGGCCTGGCTAAACATCTGTGAGTTGGCAGAGAAGTCAAGACAGGTCACACTTCAAATGCCGTCTCCCCTAGATCTGGGGCAGGTGGGTTGGGTTTAGAAACACAAGGAGGAGATGTGGGCTCAGCGTGGGTCGGGTTTCTAAAAATCTGGCACAGGCTCTGGGACTGACAAAGCACCAAGCAGAGTCCATTCTTGCTGAGCCTTGTCTCCGCCTGAGGACCTCACGCTAGTCAACCGTGTTTCTCTCTCTTTCCACCCAGAGAGAGGATTGCACCAAGTCTGGAGATGAGGCTCACAGCTGAGTCAAGCGGAAGCCGAGCAGCAGCAAGGACGCTGGCGATGCTGCTCAGACACCTTGCCTGGTTCTGACGAATGGTTTCCACTCCCCATCCAGTTCTACGTGTGTCCCTGCACTGGGGGAGGCTCTCTTGGGGGACACAGTGGGGGACAGCACAGCCAGGGTCCCTGTACTCCGAGGACTTGGGTTCTTGTGAGGGGAGGTGGATAACAAACACATTAAATAAGTACATGAACAAGTGGATGCCTAGCACTTACCGCACTTTGGGAAAGACGAAGATGAAGTAATGCTTCAGAGAGTGTTCCGGCAGGCAGCGGAGGAGGGGATGCTGAGGACAGGTCCGAGTCTCTGGGAGGAGGTGACAGCTGGCTGTGGCCTGACGAAGAGCAGCTGCAGGGCGATCTGGGAGCAAACATCCAAACAGAAAGAACAAGGGGTGGTGCCCTGGATCACAAGTGGATTTTGTGGGTTCCAGAGGTTGCGGCCAGCATGGATGCACATTGTGGGTGAGGGGGGAAATGGAGGAGGACAGGGAAAGGTGGGGACAGGCCTGGATTCGTGGGCTGCCAGAGCTTTTATTCTGAGTGAGGAGGTCTCTTAAGACCTTAAGGTGTTGTGACCTGGAGAGCCTTACGCTTCCAAAAGCTCCTGGGCTGGTGTGGAAAAGCAGGAGAGGAATCAGGTGGCCAGCAAGGGGCTGTCCTGGTGATATGGGTGCAAGGGACGCTGGCTTGGAGAAGGGCCACCACTGGGAAGGCGGATGGAGGTGACGGGCTGTGTCAAGGTTTTGTATGTGAGCTGCAAAGTACAACATCATTCAGAGACCACTTACTTCTGGTCTGAACATCAGGAGGTGGTGTATGGTTTTCTAACACAGAGAAAGCTAGAGAGGGTATGGACGTAAGGGAGAAAATCAACAGCTCTGCTTTTCCAGGAAAGACTGTGACACACGGAAAGCATCTGGCTAGAAATGTGTGGTAGCTGGATGCACATTTGAGTCTGAAGGTCAAGGTCAGGGCTCCAGCTGCAGATAGAAGCTTGAGAGTTCTCAGCACCTAGATGTTCTCTAGAACTGGGACTAGGCAGGTCACCCAAGGAGGACACATAGCCAGGGACAAAGGAGGGAGGAAGGAGGGGTCTGAAGTGGCTTCCCTGGAGCTGAGGTTGCAGAGAGGAGACAAGGCCCACAGAAGAGATGAGGAGGGCTTGGGCCAGACAAGATGATGCCTGTTTGTCAAGCACAGCAATGAATCCTGGAAATGCCAGAGGCAACCACTGCAGAACTTGGAAAAGTGGCAAGAGGAAGGCAAACTGCCTGGAAACCCAAGGGTTGGAGGAAGAGCAGAGCGAAGGGTGCCTTCTGCCCCCAGCCCAACAGAATCAAGGGACCTGGTATTTCCAGTCCCCCTGGTTAGCAATGGAAGGCAGTCTGGGTGGACTCATTCCTGTCCTAGACCCATGGGGAGTCCCTCCTACAATAGGCGAACCCAGACTCACCGCCAGGTGGATCAGTTGGGAGCTTTGCCAAAAATAAGTGGCCTGCGGAGACTCCTTCCCCACCAGGCCTGAGACCGCCCTCCCCAGCCTGAAGATGCAGGCATCGCTGTGACAGTGCCAAGAGGGACAGCCAAGAGGAATGGTGCCGCCTGGGAATCACCTTTGCCCTGCAAGCCTAGGACTCCCCTCCCCCACACAGACAGTGGGACCTGGGGTGTGGTCCCAGCAAGGGTGGGGAGAGCCCACCACAATGACTGCCTAGCCAAGGAAGCCAGAGACTCCCCTCCCTCATGGAGAGATGCAGATGACCTGGTCTGTAGAAGTTCCTCCAGCCCTGAGGTCACTCCCGCAGGGACCCACGGAAGCCTCTACAGCACCAGCTACACCAAGCAACTCAAACGATAGCACAAAGACTCTGAAAATTAAACTGTCATTAGAACCCCAGCCCACAAAAGAAGGCGAGAGTAAACAGGGTGTATGCTAAACGGGGTGACCGGCTGCTAACGTAGAAGACATAAGTAGGACCCAGTGTCTCCTGGCATCATAGACCAAGTGTCCACAATGCAATGGAAAGTCATCAGTCATACCGAGAATCAGAAAAAGCACCATTTGAATGAGAAAAGGCAGGTACCAGATGCCAACAACAAGATGGATCTGATGTTGAAATTATATGACAAGATTTTAAAGCAGTGGTCATAAAAATACTTCAACAATCAATTACAGATTCCTTGAAACAAATGAAAAAAGACAAAAAAATCTCAGCAAAGAAATTGAGGTCATAAAAAAGGAATCAGAGAGAAGTTATAGAACTGAAAAATATAGTTATAGGAATTTTAAAAACTTGCTGGGCAGGTGGCATTGTAGAGAGGAGATGATAGAGGTAGAGCCTAGAGGCCAGACTGAAGTCATTTACCCATTCTGAATGATGAAGAAAAATGGACTGGAACAAAATGAAGAAAGCTGAAGGGCCTGGAGAACAATAACCAAATCTTCAACACGCATGCCAGAAAAGTCCCTGGAAAGGAGAGTATAGCTGTAAGGGTATTTGAAAAAAATCAGGTGGCTCATGTTTGTTACCCCAGCACTTAAGGAGGATGAGGCAGGCGGATCACCTGAGGTCAGGAGTTCAAGACCAGCCTGGCCAACATGGTGAAACCCTGTCTCTGCTAAAAATAAACACAAAAATTAGCCAGGCATGGTGGTGGGTACATGTAATCCCAGCTACTCGGGAGGCTGAGGCAGGAGAATCACTTGAACCCAGGAGGTGGAAGTTGCAATGAGCCAAGACCTCGCTATTGCACTCCAGCCTGGGTGACAAGAGCAAAACTCCATCTCAAAACAAAAATAAAAACAAAAGAAAAAAATTATTGCTGAAAAATCCCTGAATTTGGTGGTAGGCATAAACCCAATTTGAGAAGGTGAGCAAATCCCAAACCAGACAGACCCAAAGAAACTCATACATGGTCCCATCTTATTTAAACTTCTGGAAACTAACAACAAAGGAAACGTATTGATCACAGCCAGAGAGAAATGAGAAGGGACCTACACGCGAATGCCCAGTGGAAGGACCACTGGGGAGGTAGGTGAGGAGAGGAAAGAGTTTCAACCAGGAATTCTATATGGGGAAATCTTTCTTCCAGAGTGAAGGAGGCAATAAAGACAGCCTCCTTCAGGTGAAGGGAAACTAAAAGAATTTGTGGCTTGCAGATCTGATTTTAAAGATTGAATAAAGAAAACTCTTCCAACATAAAAGAAATAGTAAATGAAAAAATCATGAAACATCAGAAAGGAAGAAAACAGGAACATGGGTACATATTGTGAGCACACTGTTCTCTTCCTCCCGAATTTTCTAAATCACACATGATAATTGAAATAAAAATTATGTTACCATCTGGTACTCAGACAATGATATTTAAGACTGGTGAGGGTAAAGGTGCCTGAATGGAAGTAAGGTGTGCACTCGTCACATGAAGACACATTGATACTCACAGAAAAAGGTGCAAAGCAATTGGAGGGCTGGAGTTTTCACAAATGGTTCTGGAGCAATTGTTCATTCTTAGGAAAATTAAATGAACCCCAAACGAAACCTCACACTTTATACAAAAATGAATTGGAAATGGTCCATAAACTTAACTGTAAATGAGAAATCTGTAAACTTCTTGAAAAAATATTAAAAAATATTAGGGACCTTGTGCTAAAAAAACTTCTTCAACAACAACAAAATCCATGAAAGAAAAAATGTTTAACTGAAAATTTTGCTCAAAATTATGATTTTTTCCTCTGAAGAAGCCATGTGAAAAGTATAAAAAGACAAATTGCAAACTGGGAGACAATGTTTGCAAATCACATATCTGACAAAAAATTAGAATCTAGAGTTCATAAAGAATTCTCAGAATTCAACAGTGAAAAAACAACCTGATTATAAAATGGACAAATGGCATTTGGAGATGTTTTACTGTAGAGGATGTACAGATGGCAAATAAGCACATGGAAAATGTTCCGCATCATTGGCCATTAGAAAAATGGAAATTAAAACTACAGTGGAATATCGCTACATCCCTGCTAAAGTGGTTGAAATAAAAAGACAGTGATGACCCTAAATGCTGGCAAAGATTCAGAGGAGCTGGATCACTCAGACATCCCTGGCGAAATGCAATACAACCACTCTGGAAAACTACCTGGCAGTGTCTTATGAACTATTCCGTTGCATTCTTGAGTATTTACTCTTGGAAATCTTATATTCACACATAAACCTTCATATGGATGTTCATAGAGGCTTCATTTGTCATAGCCACAAATCAGAAACACCCCCCATTCCCCCAGTGGTTAAACAAAGTGTACCCAATGCCATGGAAACCACTTAGCAATAAGGAAGGAATTCTTGTGGTGATAGAATAGTTTTGTGTCTTGACTGTCCTGGTGGATATGTGAACCCAGCATGTGACAAAACTGTGCAGAACTAAATGTACACACACACACACACACACACACGAGCAAGCAGAACTGGAACTCTGAATGAGATCGATGGATTGTATCAATCAATATCCTGGTTGTGATGCTGCACTACAGTTTTGCAAGATGTTTTCTTTGGTGGAAACTGGGTAAAGAGTCAACAGGATCTCTCTGTATTATGTTTGACAACTGCATGTAAATCTACAATTATTTCAATAAGAATTTTTAAAATTTTCTTTTTATTTTTGAGACAGAGTTTTACTCTGCTGCCAAGGTTAGTGTGATCTTAGTTCACTGCAACCTCTGCCTCCAGGTTCAAGTGATTCTCCTGCCTCAGCCTCCCAAGTAGGTGGGATTACAGGCACCTGCCACCATGCCTGGCTAATTTTTGTATTTTTAGTGAAGATGCAGTTTCACCATGTTGGCCAGGCTGGTCTCGAACTCCCGACCTCAGGAGATCTGCCCGTCTCGGCATCCCAAAGTGCTGGGATTACAGGTATGAGCCACCACTGCTGACCCAAAAATATTCTAAAAATGAAAAGAGAGAAGAGCAGAGATAGCAGGGCTCCAGCTGAGAACGGTGACATGGAAGAAACAAGATGAGAACAAATTTACATGTAGGAACACTCATCAACTGTGTTCTCAGTGCTTTCTGTAACTGGTTGAAATGTCACAGGATCCCATGAGAAATACTATTTTATTTTGCAGAAGATGACCCTAAAATGTAGAGAGATTAAATAATGTTCCCACAGTCAAACAGTTGATAAGCCCTGCCTTCGTGGGCAGTGAAATATAGTTGTGGAATGAAACATTAAATATTCCACAAAGTGACTTGGAAACGGTAAGTGCAAGAAGGTAAGATTCCTGAGAGCAGGATCTCAGTCCTGTCTGTTCGCTGTTGT
Organism: Cebus imitator; assembly: GCF_001604975.1. NCBI lineage: Eukaryota > Metazoa > Chordata > Mammalia > Primates > Cebidae > Cebus > Cebus imitator. Next base: position 974,784 of record NW_016107644.1, read on the forward strand.
ATACCAAGCACTTAAGACAAGTCCTGGCCTGTGGCAGGTGCCAGGAAAAGAAGCAGGAGCCAGCAATCCACGGAGAACAGCTATCAATTGAGCAGATGAGTCAGGCATGTTTTGGCAAATGACATTTAGGCAGACATTGGAGTGATGACTAGGAGTTGGCTAGATCAGATCCTCATTCCAAACACTCCAACGGGATTCCATCTCTCTTGGAATGAATCCGAGATCCTTATCCTACAAGGCTTCCGGGACCTGGCTCCTGGCCACCTCTCTGCCCTCCTGTCCTCCTGCCTTCCTCTCTTCCTTTAGGCTTCCTTCCCTGAACATCCCAAGCCCACTCCCATCTCAGGACATGTGCATCAGCTGTTCCTGGGGCCTGAAATCTCCTCCCTCAAACACACACAGGACTGAATTCATTCCCACAGGCCCCTACTCGAGTGTGCCCTTAAGAGAGGCCATCCCTGTCCACCTGTTTTGTTCCACTTTCCTGACACTGTGTCAGGAAAGTAACACAAAACAAAAACCACGGCCACCCGTTTTGTTCCCTTTCCTGACACTGCCTTATTTTCTGTTGTGGTTCTTCCCACCACCTGGCAGGTATGTTTGCCCCTCTGCCTCCTGACACTGAAAAAGTTGTATACACTGGGACATTTCTTTTTTGTTTGTTTGTCTAATGCTGCATCCTCAGTCCCAGAAGGGGGACAGGTGTGTGTGTGTGTGTGTGTGTGTGTGTGTGTGTGTATAATGATTGAAGAGAAGTGGAAACTGGATGTCAGTGCATGGGTGTGCACTGACTTTGTGGCTCTCCCAGTGCACCAGGGAAATGCTGGTTGGTGAGGTGAGGCAGTGAGAAGTCAGAGAGTGAAGTGAGAGCCCCCATTTCATTCAAGCAGGGACCTGGGGTAAGAGAAATGACTTCTCATGGCCAAGGGAGATGCCAAGATCAGAGTCTAAGTGAAGACAAAATGGAAGCCGTCCTGGAGAAATCAAAACCCAGGCTGCACCTCTCCTGTGTGAATCTATGAGGGAGATTCACAGATCTTGTGGGTGGGGAGAGTAACGTAAAATTTCCCTCTAGGTTCATGTGACTAGTAGATTGTCTGGGAGAAGCAAATGTAGAGCAGAGCTAGAAGATAAAAGCCTAAATCCAATTATTGCAGATTCTCAGTGAAGATGAGCTCATAATCCCAAATTACAAAACACAGGATAAGTGAGAGAAAACATAATGTGAACAGTCAGGTTTGATCAATCTGAATGAGAGTATAAGGAAGTATAATTACACAGATTAAGGGCACAAAAGTATTAAGTAGAAAACAGTAAGTAGAATTGCAGTAGGATCAAATAGAACTTCTAGAAGTAAAAATTACACACATACAGAATCTAAGGCCCATTGGTCATGTTGAGCAGCAGATTATATACAGCTGAAAGGAAAGAATTAATAAGGTGAAAGATAAAACCAAGAAAATTAACCAGGATACAGCACAGAGAGATAAAGCCTTTGCCTGCAAATGGCTTTATTTTGTCCTCACTGTTGAATTATAGTTTTGATAGCTGGAAAGAGACTTGTATGTTTATAGTTATCTTCCCTTGGCACATTTGATATATTATAGACTTTATTCCATTGTTTCATGGCCTTCATTTACTTACTAGTTATGAATGTTAGTTGTAAACCTATAGTAATCAGGGGGTATGATAATGACGCAGAGGTAGACAAATGGGTAAATGAAACAAGGAAGGGGTCCAGAAATAGGTTCACACATACATTGATAGAAAACAGAGTCAGCCTTACAATTCAGCAGGCAAAGAGGGAGCTATTCGCTAGTGTTGGGACAGTAGGTTTTCCACATGAAATTAAAATACGGTCGATCTCTAACTCACATCACACATAAATTCCAGGTTGATTAAAGAACTGAACAATGAAAGCAGAACCCTAAAACTTTCAGAATTCAATAGAATATCTGTGTGATCTCTGGTTAGAAAATAATATCTTAAATAAGACTCAATGTGCAAGCTATAAAGAAAAATTAAAGCATCAAAACTTGCATCCAGACATCTAAATCTCAAAAACATAATATGGATCAGAAACATAAATTTCAAAGTATACATAAAATACGACATAAGATATAAATGACTTTTAAAATTTAAAAGCACATAAAGTAATGAAATCTGTGGGTTCTGGATAAACATACGTGTAATAATGATACACGGCCACGAGACTGACAATGCCTAATTCAGGATACTGGTCGCTGCTTCTGGAGCTGGTGCACAGAGGCAGGTTTTGGGTTAGAAGCAAGTGAATAAGGTGCTTCAACTCCCTCATTAATGTTTTAGTTTTTTTAAAAAAGAAAATCATCCGAACCAAACATAGCACCTTATAGTGTTTTGAGAAAATCACGTGGCAGATATGCAAGTATTCATGATTTTCTATATTTCTGTCTCAAACGTTACACAGAAACAAGGAGGAAAACATTGAATACATAAGTACATAAGGATGCTGGAATTATTAACTGCAGATGTGAAGGTACCTGGAATCACCCTGATGTGAATATTCCACATTGTTTCTCTCCTCTAGAGAGTCCCTAAATGAGTTGACCTTTTTTTTTTTTTAATTAGTCAACTTCAAGGTGACAATCTGTTGCTTTCAACCACGGGAGTGCTGACGGATGGAGAATCCTGCGGCCGCCTCCTGCACGGGCGCTCCTGGCACAGTAAATCACCGACCTGATTTCTGGGTAAGACTCAGCACACTGGACCCCTTTTCTTCCTGGATTGTGAATACCCTCAACTACCCTTGCAAGCTGGGGGATCACCTGGAATCTCAGCAGTTCTCTGGGATCCACTGCTCCTTCCTCACCCTCATCCCAGGGGTTTTGCCAGCACTGAGCAAGTTACACCTGCGGCTCCGCCTGGCCGCTCCTCCCCCTCTGCTCCTGCCTCTAATCTCCTGCAGAACCGGGGGGGAGCTCTGGGCACTTACACTTATTTATGGCCATGTACTGCTGGAGCTTAATGATACATAAATCTCAAATTATGAAGTCACAGCTCTGCATATTCCTGGCTCAAAATGATCCTCAGGATAAAATCACCAGGGAAGCAAGGAGACCACCGTCTTGTGCCGAGGATTGCTCAGGACAGCTGAGGGAACAAGTCTTTCCCAGGCAGCATGTGATGCAGATGTGAGCGGATTTGTTCATGCTTGAATAAATGAATGAATGCGTGAAAGAAGACATCTGCAAAAATACATATTCTTATTATTCATGTTTACCGAAGAAGGAGGCTCAGAGACACAGTGTTGACAGCGCCGAGGTCTGGCGCTAAGGAATTACTGATGGAGAGATCAATCTTCTCTCTGAGGACACAGCCTGGGAGTATTAGGATCAGGGCGCCTCACCCTTTCTTGCTGCCAGCTCTGCAGTCTTGTAGATGATCTTGAGAATATCCCGAGAGTTTCTTGCCCCCAACCTAATTTCTCTAAACCCTCCCTCCTCCTGGCTTCCTTTTCTTCTCTACCAGGGCCTCAGCTGAGGTTCTTTTTTTCTCTACAAATGCTGGTTTCTCCTTGGTCTGCCCTTGTGGTATTTCCTTTGCCTCTCCTTCCTTGTCCTGACTGAGATCCAGCTTTGTACCCTTCATCCCTTCTCCCCTGCCCTATCTGCCTCCCCAGCTGCTCACCCTGGACACACATTCTGAGATCCTTTGCTCCATTTTCCCTTTCAGGCTGGGGTGCAGCAAGCTGGGCATGGCTGCCTTGCTTCCTCATGTCCCCATGCTCTGGAGAGCCCTAGGAGGACCTGGGTCTCAGCTCCACTGTCCTGTGTCTCCCTGCCCCTGCAGGCTGGACACTCCCCCTGAGCTTGGCCCGCCTCCAGCCAGGCTCCCGTGATGTGAGGGAGAGGGCTGAGGATGGGGGACTCTGAGAACTGACTCATCACCGCAAACAAATGACAACCTCCCTAAGGCTCAGTCCTAATAATCCGGATAGGTTAAGAACCTCTATACTTTTGAAGCCGACTCTGCAGTCCCACAGTTTGTTTCTGTTTTGATAAACATAGAAATTGATGCTTCCGGTCTTAAAGTTTGAAACTTACATTTGTTTTATGAGTTCCTTTTCCAGGAAAGGACCCCCAGATCTCACAAAAGTATCAAAGAACTGAAACTCACCATGTCATCTCCTCCAGACAATGAGATGTCAGACCTCTCATTAACCATGATTGCTTCCTCACCCCTCCACACTCCTGTTTTCCCATGCATTGTGACATCTCTTTCCAGCTATATAAACCCCTAAATTTAGCCGGTCATTGAGATGGATTTGAGAATCTCCAGGGCTGCAGTCCCCGATCAAAGCTTTCTTCCTTGGTGGTACTCCTGGTCTCAGTGTTTGGCTTTCCGTGCAGTGAGCAACAGCACTCAGACCGAACCCAGGATGTTTTGGTAACACCTTTTGTCAACTTGTTTCTAAAGCGCCGTGTAGTGAGACCCTGTCTCAAAAAAGCACTAGGGACTCAGAGTGTTGCCATGTCTCCGTAGCTTTTGGGATTAGTCTTCATTTTGTTCACATGTTAACTGCTGTGGTTTTTACATTATTGCCTTGACTGCCAGTGCCTGGCTCCCCTCCCTGAGTCTGTTTCCTGTCTGGGTTTCCTATTCCTCACTCTTCTGTTGTAGAACCCACCTTTGACTTTACCCTGTGAAAGAACCAGAGCTGGGCAGTAGTTAAAGCAACAACAGATATTTTACTCAGGACAATTGCAGCAGGGGAAAGAGGCTTCAGCATGGAACTGGCCAAACAGCACGGCAAGGGGGCATTCACAGCCAGGGAACGGGGTGGGGCCAGGGGATGGGAAATCGCCGAGCAGACACAGGGTGAGGGGGATTCTGGCTACATGGACCTAATAGGATGCTTGCTGAAGACAGACCAGGATGACCGGCATCACCTGGGGTTGGGGGTGGAGAAGAGGAATTTGGCCAATATTGAGGGTGATCAGACATGGAGCTGGGGATTTTTGGCTAAACCAACTAGATCAAGCTTTAAGACAAGAAGGGTCAATTTCTATGTTTATCAAAACAAAAATGGGCGCTTGCAGTGGGAGTTTTGCTAAAACTGGGCAATTTGAAGATGAACACAGACACCCACAGCGGAGCCGAGAACAGAAGAGGCTCGGAGCCTGACAGCAGGCAGCCCCTTTCTGTTCTAAAATTGAGAGCCCCTTCTCTCCTTTGCAACCGACATGCCATGTCTTTGTGCTCCAGGGCTCCAGGAGTCCAGCCTGGGGCCTGGGGCTGTCTGAGGACCTCCCCACCAGGGCTTCTGTGAGTTCCCCATGCCTTCGTTTCCTGGCACTTCTCTCCTGGGCCTCAGCGCTGTGGCAGACACGGTTCGTGGGTCCAGTCACACTAGTGATGAGTGACCCCTCCAGCCTCCACTGCCTGGAGAGGAGGAGCCCATGATCAAGGCTCCCCTGAAGGTGCATCCTGCAGTGGCAGCTGGGCAAGGCCCAGGGCATGAACTCAGGAATTATACCAGGAAGGGCCTCTTCTTTCTCCCAGCGTTCTGTGCCACCAGCTCTGTCCCTCTCTGGGGCAGCTGAGGCACACCCATAGAGTGGGCTAAGCATGTCTTTGCCAGTGTCATGAGCTCCCCGCCCCTTCTGCATGAGACTCTGTGGGGTGCAGGCAGGAGCAAGAGAAACCCAGGGTGCCCCATGGCCACACACCACACCAGAGGCCCAGCAGGAAAAAACTGGGTCTCCCGATTTCCGCCATTCTTCATTCCATCACAGGCAAACTGCTGGAGGGTGGTGCTCAGGAAGAGCCATCGGGTCCTGGAGGTGGTCCATGTCATTCCACAGTGAGGGGCTCCCTGCAAACATGGTGTGTAAGGGGTGGGTGTTTAAGAACTAGACACTTGCAGTGAATTTGGGGTCAGCTCTACTTGTGGCCCTATCAGAACTGTCTCTCCCCACCAGCCAGCCACCAACCCACAGCCCACCACCCAACAGCCCACCATACATATTCCTGAGACAGACATTTTGATATATTTTTTCTACTGTCTACCTTGGCTTCTGGTCTCTGGAGGCCCCAGGGCTCTCCCAGCATAGCACCAGGGCCTTCTTTAATCCAGAAGTGGCTCTCTGTGGTTATATAAATGGGGTTTATGTAAGATAAGGAATGGCCGCCAGTGATGTTGATTACAAGAATGGTGGGGCTATATGAGATCGACAGAGGAGCTCAGGATCACTGGCACACACATTGGCCATGGGCACACACATTGGCCATGGGCACACACACCAGGCCACTAGCACACACACCAGGCCACAGGCGGGAACGTTCCAGAGAAGCTGAACCCACAGACAGGCTACACAGATTCTTCTTTCCCCAAATGAACAGATAGTTGTAGCAGGACTTGTGCTCTAGGATCTGACTCTGGTCCCTGGGGGCCTTTGCTCTCACCTCCAGCCTCCAAGGCAGGTGCCAGTCACCTGCAAACCCATTATTTTCAAGAGCTTGTAAATGCATCTTCCAGTTTCAAATTCCTAATAATCTTGTAGACTATGGAAAGTGACGTCAGTATTCCCATTGCACAGATGGCAAAGCTGACAGCTCAGGAAGGCTGGTGGTTTACCTGAATTGACACAGCCCTCCAGTAGGGCCAGGTTTCAGGCCTGTCTGTTTCATTGTCCTCTTTTAATCCTCTCCTTTACAGAATATGCACCACAATCCCTGCTTGGGGAAATCCGCTGCCAGCAACACTGCTGTCTGAGGCACCCCCTTGGAGAGGACAGGGAGGCAGGAAGAAGCAGAGTCTCAGCCCCCAAGTGAGAACCAGGGTGTGGAGACCAGCAGCTCCCCTCGGATCAAAGGCAGGTTCCATTCTTGGCAGCCGTGCAGAGTCCTGACAACGTGCCTGAGTAAAAGCTCACGGTGCTTCATCCGCATGAAGGGTACCCTGGGGTGACAGCAGCTCACCTCCAAGTGGGTCAGAGTGACTTCCGGAGACTTCTTCTCTCTCTTTTGTTCTCAAATAGGGAGCACATAAATTGAGCTCTCTGTCACCTCCAGGAGAGAGAGATCACAAGCAAGAGAATTGCTGGTGCATTCTCGGGTTTCTAGCGGTGCCCGTCAGGGAGAGGGATGGGCATGAGGATGCCTATTGTACCCACGGAGCCCTTAAGAAAGGTGCTGCTTCCTTTACCTTTCAAGTTCATAAAGTTTTGTTCTTCTAAGTTGTGAGAGAAAGGAATTTGTGATTTATTTGAGAAGGTTTTCTGAGAAATCTTTTTCACAGTTAGCCAAGAGCTGACCTGTTGGAAAGATAGATGAACAGCTCAAGTCATAAAGATTCCTAAGTGACATTTCTGTGCGGGTTATTTTCAGGGGGGTCATTGCCACAGAATTGCAGCTGCAGGTGCATGCTTGGCACCTGGCTATCTTAGAAAAAAAAAAAAAAAAAAAAAAAAAAAAAAAAAAAAAAAAAAAAAAAAAAAAATATCTCTAAATATAGAAAAAAAAAAAAAAAAACAGGTGTGGAAGATCCAGCCCAGGGCCATGTGCAATGAACATTTTCATTTCTCCAGGTCATTGGGAGAGAGACACATTCATCTGACCTCTAAAACTCATCAGCGGCCCCAACATCCTGTGCGGGAGGGATGGGTCACAAGGCCAACACTGGAGAACTAAGCGCATTCAGCACAATCCTCCTCTCCCAAGGCTGGGCAGCTAAGGTGGGCCCCACACCCCTCAGATCTGTGTTTAGATCCCAGGTCCCCCAGATGCTCTCTAAGGGCTGGGCTCCATGTCCAATATTTTCCTCCTAAGATCTGGGCACAACCACTCAGGCCAGAAGGGTACTATGGGGCTTCCACGGGGTTGGGAGGAAGCTAAGGAATAGAATCTCAGCCCCTTCCTTACTACACTTATTTCCCGTATCTGAAGATGGGTGTGTGCTGTCTGCATTGCCTTGTTCATAGGGGATTCATTTGCTTTAAGGTGCTGTTGATTGTTGTTGATTATGTATGTATCATAAGACAGGAAAAACAAAATTGCCAACGTAAATCAAAGCAAATGACCTCGGCAATCACAATTATTTTAGGATTATTTGCCAAAATTAAGGATGTGCTTCCAAGAGACAGACCCATGCAGTTCTCTGAAGACGATTTTGAGGGCTTCAATATTTAAAGAGGAAAGGGCAGGATACTGAAAAATACATAATTTACATGCGAGAGGAGAGTAGGAGAAACAGTCATTCATGCCTTTATCTGGCGTAGTGAATCTGCATTTTTACCTAAGATAACGTAGACAACAGGGCAGAGAAAGCAAAACAAATATGTGTTTGTCTCAGGTTAACAGGGGGATGACTTTGAGTTCTGACCTATGTTCCTGGCAATAATTTATATTGCCAGGATGAACTTCAACAGAACTGTTTTAGGGTGAAGACCTTGGGGCCCACAAGGCATTTCCTTCTGGGCAAAATGTGAGGGAGGTACGTAGCTTTTCATCTTGGTAGCCATCTTTTTAGGGGCAAAGATGGGAGGCAGGTTTGCATGGTCCAGTTCCCAGCTTTACTTTCCCCTTTGGCTGAGTGAGTTTGGGGTCCCAAGATTTATTTTCATTTCACATCCAATTAAATTTATATATCCAGGGCTCCCCCATAACTTGGAATTAGTATATTAGTATATATCATATACTATATTTTGTTTGATACTGAATTGGCATGCAGTTGTAATACAAGCTTATGCTTAATGTTCTCTGTAAGTAGTATATGTAAGTAAGCTTATATGATGGACAGAAAACATCATTTTCTTTATGGTTCAAAGCTGTCTCTCGAGTTCCTGGAAGACTATCAGGAACAAAGTATGTGTTCAGGAAGTATGTGTTGAATGAATGAGGCATATTTGTTAAGTGAATGGGCTAATGGATGAAGGAATGAATGGATCCGTTCAATGACATCTATTATTCTTATTTTATTCAGATAAGAGTTATTAAAAGCCATTAAGTGTGTTAAATTATATAATGTTGCCTGTTGTCTGTGTAATGGAGGCCCTTGAAAGATAAATAGTTCTCTCCTCTTCTTGCCTCCCAGTCAGACAGCAGGACAGAGTGACCCAGGGCCAGTGGTTCCTGGCCCCTGGCACAGAGCATGTGCTCAGTGAAAACTGTGAGCGAGTGGATAGTGATGCACGGACGCTTGGACAGGTGGACGGATGGTTGCACAGATGGATGGTTTGTTGTCGGCATAAAGAATTGGCTGCTACGGGGCCTCTGATGCTTTTGGTTATCCTCCAGTAGGAAGGATTACGGATGATCCATTTTCCTTGCCTCGAACTTTGGGTGGCTTAGCACACCTTCTTGGAAACAAAGACCCATGGGTACCCTCATTCGATGACCCAGAAAGTCAGGACTTTCCAGAGGGAGGAGGCGGAAGAAACGCTGAGCCAAAGCCCAGAAGCTCCCAGGCTGCAGAGCCGTCGACTATCTGAAGGAGGCCGGCCCCCTGTACTGCAGGCGCTGCTGACTCTGAGTGTGTCCATACCTGCTGTCTGATTCTGTGTGTCAGACCGGGACACATCACCTTGGAGCAAGAATGTGTAACATCTTTGGGTGTGGCTGCAGCAGTTGCAGTGGGAACACGTTTGAACGTGTTCACTGCCCCTCACTCAGCTCACCCTGGACCAAGCCCCTCTATTCACCTCTCCTGGACCACGCCCCTCGACCGCCACGCCCCGACCACGCCCCTCAGCAGCCACACCCACGACCAAGCCCCAACAGCCACACCCATGACCACGCCCCAAATCGCCACGACCACGCCCCCTCACTCAGTTCACTCCTGACCACGCCCCTTCACCTCTCCCGGACCACACTCCTCACTCTACTCATCCCTGACCACGCCCCTCCCTCGCCTCACTCCTGACCACGCCCCCGGCTCGCCACACCCTGACCACGCCCCTGACTCGCCCACCTCTGACTGCGCGTAGTTCTGGATGGCAAATAAACCTTTAAACAGGTGCCTCCTGTGATGTACACTTCAGACCAGTGCTCACAGTCTAGGTGTCACTTCCTCACGCAAAGCACTCTCTGCTGGGCTTTGACCCCTTGAGCTCCTTCCTGCTACACCATAGTACCGACTGACCAAATGAAAACTGGGGGTGCCCCTGAAGGCCCCAGCCTGTGAAGGTGGAGAGTCTCCTTCAGAGTCAGGGGTCTGCAACCTCGTGAAGCTGTGACTTTGGCGAGTCCATGAGGGGCGAGGGTTGTGGCTGGAAACTAATAATTTGCACGCAGGGAGAGGCAGCCAAGATCTGTTGATTACTAGGCCCATTTTTTCTGACATAGTCAAAGAAGAACCCTTCCTGGAAGAGGCCACTTGGGCCTGGGGGAGGGAATTGTGTTAGTAAATTTACCCTCTCATCCTCTTCCACATCCATGACTCCATGGGCAAAGAGAAAACTCAGAGTCCCGGAAAGGGGTCTGCAGATCAAAGGGAGGCATAGACTTAATTTCAGGATGACATATTTACGCAGCATCTTTTATTTTTAGAATTTCATTTTGGGGCCTAAAACCTCGAACTCCAATGGAAGAAACCACTTGCATTTCCAAGAGGGTGACCTTCGAAGTTCTTTTCCAGGGGGAAGAAATTTAATTTAATCTTGTCTTCCTGTATTTGTTCCTGTTAGATTACATTAAATGAGTTATTTTTAATCATTGTTCATAAATCACAGCAAGGATACGCCCTGAGGCACAAAACATTTGCATAAAAATATTAATTGCCACTATCTCTTCTTTTGGGTTCGTGGGAAATTAATGTGCAGCAGCCAGTGGCAGGCAGGAGGGCAGATAGAGGATGGGGGACGACAGCGTGAAGGGAATGGGCTCCCTCAGGTTTTATGTCTTCTCCTGAGAAGTCTCCATCAGTTCACTATGTACCGCTCAGAACTTCAGGATTCTCCTCAGATGTTTCCTTCTACAGGGAGCCTGCCTGGATTCCTCCTGTGTCACCTGTGAGTCACAATCACACCCCTGACCACGCCCCTCGCCCTTAACCACGCCCCTCACTCTTTTTTACCCTGACCACGCCCCTCACCACACCCCTGACCACGCCCCTCACTGTCCTTACCCCTGACCATGACCCTCAAGGTTCAGAAATTTGTTGTGATGATGGTGAAGTCAAGAGTGGAGCTGAAGGAATGGGGTCCCCAGGCCTTCTTCCCACTCCCATCCACGTGGCCCCTGGAACACTGGGGGTGAGGCTTTGTGGTCCCGCTCAGTGCAGCCTGACTCACAGGGACCTTCTGCCTAGAGAGAAATAAACGCCTTTGTTCCAACCCATTGATGTTTTCTCTGAATTTACCCTTTTAATTAAAAATAGGAGCCACTACGCCAGTGCATGAGCTGAGCCCAAGACCCTGATTTTAAAACGGAAAGCAGACTGTTGTGTTCTGCCTCTGTAAACCACCATTGCAGCCTGCATTTCTCCCCCTGCACTGCAGTCCAAGGGCAATGCACGTACCAGGAAGCATGGCAACCTGTCTACCCAGGCCAGGAACTCTGTAGACCAGGGCCTCAATCTCCAAAGCAGGCTACACAGCAAGAGGTGAGCAGTGGGCAAGTGAAGCATCAACTGTGCTTACAGCCACACCCCATCACTCACATTACTGCCAGAGCTCCGCCTCTTCTTAGCTCAGTATTGACACTGGCTTCTCATAGGAGTGTGGACCCTATTGTGAACTGCACATGCCAGGGATCCAGGCTGCAAGCTCTTTGTGAGAATCTCAGGCCTGATGATCCGTCACTGTCTCCCATCACCCCCAGATGGGACTGGCTAGTTGCAGGAAAACAAGCTCAGGGCTCCCACTGATTCTGCTCTATGGTGACTTGCATAATTATTTCATTATATATTACAATGCACTAACAATAGAAATAAAATGCATAATAAATGTACTGTGCCTGAATCATCCCCAAACTACCCTTCCTCACCCTAGTCCTTGGAATAAAAAAGGCTGGGGACTGCTGCTGCACACCGTGTGTCTATTCAGGAGTGCAGATCTACAAGAGAAGGGAAGGGAGGAGGCAGGTGGGATTTGGACGGCTGTGCTGATTTATCCACAGTCCATCGCCCCATTCCCCTGGTGTAAATAAATACCCCTGCTGTGGCTGAACTTGAGTGACTAGCAAGGCATCCCTGACCTTTCCATCTGCTCTCCTGAGCTCCTACACGTGGGCTTCAATGCACCACCAAGATGGGAGTACTGGCTTCCTGTTTCTTTCTCTTAGTTTACTTATTTATTTATTTATGTGCTTTTGCAAAAGGAGAGGCACAGCTCTGAAGTGACGGCAGTTGTGCCGCAGTCAGGATTCCAGTGCCAAGTTAAAGACAACTTCAAGCTATAAGACTCGTTACCTGTTTATTTTAGGCCTAGCACAACAGCTCAACAGTATGACCCACATTACAGAAACTTTTGTGTGTGTAAGTGAAAGGTATTACTGACAATACATTTAAGGTAACTGACTACAGAGGCTTTGGCTAGAGAGGTTGGATTCACAGCGTTGCCATGAGATCCTGTGAAGGAAGCAGGGAGAGGCTGAATTTGGCCAACCCCATGGGGTCTAAAGCAGCAGTGAAGCTGCCTTCTGTTTCCATTTTACTACTTTATTTGTCCATTAATTTATTGATTCATCGGTTGTTGTGTTCCTGTTATCTACCGGTCATGGTGTTAAATGCTGTGACTTGGAGGTGAAGACTGAGGCACAACGATCCCTTCTGCCATCGAGCTTGTCATCTTTGGAGCCTGGGCTCACCACCCAGGAACCTCCTACAATGAACTTTCCATATTTAGAGCGCCCGAGTTGAGGGTATGATTGTGTGTGCATGTGAGTGTGTGGGGGGGGTACCATGACAACTAGTGAATCTTAGAATCACTGTACTGGCTCCATCATAAATTATCTTAAACTTTCTTTGTTCATATTCATATTACAAAGTTAGACTCTGCTGCTTGGCATTGGAATCTGATGAAAATCTGGTTTTATGTCAGCAACCAGCAGTCTTCCCTGGGGGTAGACTGTCCAAGCTGGCCTTAGGTTTCTGTGCAGTCCAGACGGAGCAGGAAGCCTTGGCATTTCTGACTGCAGGGGTTGTTTCTGCCCATCAGAGCGTGGTGGACGAAGGTGGGAGCAGGCTGGTCCTCCAAGGACTGCTCTGGGAAGGAGAAAGCGAAGGCTACGAGCTAAATGCTGGGGTCAGAGGAATGGCTCCAGCCAGTAGAAAATAATTATGTGTCTCTAGCAACAACAGAAAGGAAGCAGGAAAGGAAAGAAAAATCCCTGAACACACCCCAATCTCAGAGAGTGGGATGGGGCTGAGCTCCGCTGGGCAGTTCCAGGCGAGGGGATGGGAAGTTGATTGTGTTCCTGGGAAAAGCTCCAACATGACAGCAGGCCACAGCCAGCCACCTGTCCTGGGCATGACACAGCGCTTCCTCGTGACCCCAGGAAGCAGGAAAATCCTAGACGCTGAGAGACTCACTCGGGAAGGGGCTGAGTGGGTGAAGGTGGACTTGAAATCTGAGACCCTGGTTTCATCCCCAGGCCTCTGGCCCTCAGTCTCAAGAGGAACAGAGCTCACTCTTCCCTGATAGTGTGTGGACAGGAAGCTGCTGATGCCCTGTTCAGTGAGCCATGCCCCTGCCTATGGGCTGGGGCAGCAACTGTGTCTCTGGGCCACAAGGCGGGCTCCCTTAGATAAAGACTGACCACAGCCTGAAGCCATGGTCCCAGTCCCGTGGGCTCTGAATGACGTTGTTCCTCAGACAGATATTTTAGGTAGATGGAGGCAGGAACTTAGTGTAGTTAGAAGGAAACAGGCTTGGAAATGGAGGGGAGGAGGTCTGTTCAAGTCCTGGCTAAACCTTGCCAACTCGCTGGCCCTAGAGACCCAACTACTACTTCTGCATGTGGACGTCTTCATTGGCAGCACGGAGATGCCCTGATTTCTACTGCAGGGCTGTGGCAGAAATAGGAGGCCAGGTATGCAGACAGGCTTCAGGTGTCCCAGGCACTTCACAAACACGTGAAATTAACACTTGCAGGCTAGCATCTGGCTGAAAGAAACACACAATTAAGGCCATTTTATCTGGCCTTTTGACCCGAGCACGGTAATACCTGAAATACCCAAAGAAGATGGATATTGCAAGCACCGGAGGAACAGGGGAGTCAGGAGTTGCCTTGGAATGATCTGGAAAGACACGAAGCTGCTGCTTCTCTCTTTGTGTGGCTAAGGAGCCTGGATCAAGGTTCCCGCTCTCCCACAGTGTCGTTCTCTGGGGACTCATGACCATGGATGCACCGTGTGTTGGTTTCGGTGCTGTGGTGTTGACACAGGGCGACTGTATTGACTGTCCCTCCTCTGGTCGCAGGGAATGCTTTTTGTTTTCTCAGGCAGAGCAACAAAATCGTATGATGAAATAGTTATCCTGGTAATTAACCCCCTTCATCAAGAGCGCTAAGAACACACATTTAAGGACCCCATATTAATAGCAGTAATATTTGGAACTGGAAAAAATGATTTTATTGCTGCAGGAAGACCTGAGGATTAGATTGGCTCCTCTAATTGATGCTCGGCTGAGTGTGAATCTTCGAGCTGGGCAGCACACAAACATTAATTAGTCTGTGCCTGGGCACACGCCAGCCTCAGTACACTCAAGTTTCATCCCAAATCGCTGCCATCATGCCCCACTTTCTTCCTGGTAGACATTATTACATTTGTGATGATTCACATAGGTTTTCTGCAGGCATTAAATTTTTAGTAAACAGACCCAAATTAACAGCTATTTATGACATTTTACTCCAGGGATCAAATCAAAAGCACTCATTTCATATATAAATATCTCTTCTTCTCTGCTTTTAATGAGGGGGTATTTTTGTTGCTGTTGTTGTTGTTGAAAGCAAAATTAGACATATGCCTCAGTCCTCCAGGCTGCGTGATCATACGTGCCCCGTCCCTCCAATTGAGAGAACATTATACCTTTAGGAGTGAAGACAGGAGCGTGTTAATTTTCCATAATTCAGTGAAACAAAGCGTAGATCTGAAATCTCCCTCTCTGGAACTCCTTTCTCATCTACAGTAATGGGCTACATTTTAATGAAAACAATTCAGCCTGTTCTAATGTCATCATCAGGGCAACACGGGCCTCACTGGATCCTGATTTGGGAAGATGGTCTTTTCATTATTCTTGGTGTTGTGCAGGCAATAAAGGAACTCGAGTGTCAACGAGTGACCTTGCTGGTGGCAACGTGGCGTTTAGTGCTAATGAGGATGGCTTCATGGTCCAAGGATGAAAGGGCTGGTGGAGGGTTTCGGCAGCCGCGAGCATCCGTCCGCTTCCCACACTGACGGGAGGTGCTCACAGCTTATTTACTGTGTGCAAAGATGAAATACTGTCATACCTGTGCAGAGCTAACTGTCTATTGGCACGGAGACCAACTTTTGGACTCCAGTAAGTTTTGCAGAATCACAGATGGCAGGTCAAAACTGTGTTTCTTCCCCCTTGATGGGGAGAAGTGACACATTTTCATTCACGTTTCGTGAATGGACAGGCAAATGGGCAAGGTGTCATGGATACCATGATGACTGAGAAATGTCTTCTGGCTAAAGATGGCAGATTTAACACACCCACTTAGCTCTTTCTCTTCCTAAAGCCTCATTACGATGACAGCCAAAGGACTTTCCAAAAGGCCCACAGGACAAACGGAACAGATGGGGACAACGTGATTTTGGAAATGGGAAAGGAAAGACTGGGTGAAAGTGACTAACACAGAGTGTCTTGGTTTGGGGCCCCATCAAGGGGAGGGGAGGATTCAAGTACCACTGGCTCGTTCAAAAGGCGAAGGGAACTCCCACAGGGATGTGGGGAAGGGAGACGGAAAGGAAGACAGCAGGAGCGGGCGCATCTGTAAGCCAGTTACCCCTGGGGGCAACCTGAGCCTGACTTGCTGGGGAAACTCTGGAAGCCAGGATTGAACACCTACCTTCCTTCATTAGCAGGGTGCAAGAAAATTCTGAGTGAACCTTTCAGAAACTAAGAGCACAAAGAAATGGAGAATAGGAGAGGTCTTAAAGAAAAAAAAGGTGGGGGGGAGGAGGGAAATAAGACCTGTCTAGGACTTCACATGTCCTCATGGCAAGTTTCAAAAGGAGAGACTATCCATGTGGAGGGAGGGGAAAATAGCAAATAAAGAATTCAAGAAAATTTCCAAGTACTGAGGTCGTAAGTTTCCAGACTGAGTTTTCTCTTGACCCCACTTTTCCCACCAACCACGACATTTTTTTTTTACTCAGTTTTGCAACGATTATTGTCTGTGACCTGTCTCCCATTCTCTAAACTGACATCAGTACGCCGTCCAGTCACCAGTAACTTCCACACTGCTGGACCACACGTGGTCTGCTCTCACGGCAGAGCGTGGCTGTGCTGTGTGCACGGCTTCCCAACCTCGCCCCCTCTTGCTCCTTCTGTCTCCTCCCTCCTGCCTCGCTGATCGCTCTTTCTCAGCCTCCTGTTCTGGCTCCCCCTCTTCCCTTTGAGCTTTAATTGTTGGAGTGCCCCAGTACGGGGTGTTCTTCGTGAGGTCCAGCCTCACCATCTGCATGGCCCTCATCCAGGCGAGGTCTTGAAGGCCATCCCTGTTTTAAGGACTGTGTCTGCAGATTAGAACTTTCCTCCTAATCCCAGACTGATCTATCCAGCCCCACTTGTCACATTCTCAGGATGTCTGTCATCTCAGACTCAAAATGTACAAAATTAGATGCCTCACCATCCCCCCAAATTCCACTTCACCCACAACCTTCCTCATCTCAGCAAAGCTGGGTCTCTCCTTTTAGTTGCTCAAGCTGAAGATTTTGCAGTCATGGCAAGCTCCTCTTTTTCTTTCTTCTCTCCACCTCCAATGTAACAGGAAATCCCACTGGCTCTGCCTTCAGGATGGATTTAGGATGTGACCGCTTCTCTCCTTCCCTGCCGCTGCTGGACTGAGAGCACACACTTCATCTCTTGTCTGCACTGCTGCTGTCTTCCCGACAGGCCTTCCTGCTTCTGCCCTCACCCGGGCCGTCCTTCACTCCAGAGCAGAGTACGACTGTAACCTAAGTCTGCACCAGCTCATCGTTCTTGCTCTGCAAAGAGGCCTGCGTGGGCCCCTCCCTAACTGGGAAGACAAGTCAAAGCACCCCACCCCCACCCCAGAAGCTGACAGGGCCTCTCGCTGCCTCTGCCTCTTCGCCTTCGACTCTACCTAGCTGTCAGTGTACTCCTGCCTCTCCAATTCCCTGATGTCCCTTCAACACGCCAAGCGCATTCTTCCCTCGGAGCCTGCTACAGAATGAATCGTGTCCTCCAAAATCCATCTGTGGAAGCTCTCATCCCCCGTGGGAGGGAAGTTGGGGGTGAAGCGTTTGGAGGTAATTAAGCTTAGACAAGCTCCGCGGAGGGTGGGGCCTCAGAATGGCATGGATGCCCTGGTAAGGAGGGACGTTGAGACCTGGCCCTCCCTCGCTCTCCACCGTGTAAGGACACAGGGAAATGGTGGCCACCTACAAGCCAGAAAGCCGGCCCTCACCAGAAACTGAACCCCGAGGGGCCTTGACACTGGCCTTCCCAGCCTCTGGAATGGCTAGGAACAAATCTCTGCTCTTTCAGCCCCCGGTCGGTGGAGCTTTGTAACGGCTGCCCCGGGGGCTGGTTGAGAGCCTTTGCATGGCTCTTGTCTCCACCTGGAATAAGATTTCCAAATCTTGGCTTCCTCACCCCTCACCTCTTTGTTGCATGCTGCCACCACTCACCTGCTCCCCACTCCTCTGGCCTTCTCAATAACTTTTTCTTCGATGTCACAGAACACATCAGAAAGTCATTTGCTCATGCATGAGGTTTATTGTCTGTAGGACTATTGGCCCCACAGAGTCGTAGGGTGTCCCCTATTGCTGTGTTGATGCACAGGATCTGAGAAGTAAAGAGACCGGACACAGAGGACTGGAAAAGACAGCTGGGCTTGGGGGCCAAGCCACTTATGAGCGGAGACAGGTGAGGCCCGAATGTCCAGAAGCGTCTGATTTATTTACGTACAGGACAGGGAGTGAGGTCATCATTTATATGCTTAATGATTGGGCATACATAATCACATGAGTCACAGGCGAGGGGGCCACCTCATTACGTCACCTAGTCAGAGAGGTGGGCTATGTGCAGTAGGGGGCCGTGCCGGGCACAGGGGTAGAGGGTCGTGTACAGAAAAGGAGTCCACCCCCATTAGGTCACCGAGACAAGGAGGTGGGCTGTGTGCAACAGGTGTTGTGCACAACACTTCTTTTCTGGGGGCTGGAGACTTCAAAGGATTTCTAATAGAAGGATGCTGTAAACCAATGCAGTGGGAGCTTACAGACTTGTGCTCTTCTTCAAGATATTTAAGGGAGGATGATTTGAGCTAGCACAGAAGCAAAGAAAGACTGAGAGAGTGTGCAGCCACTGTGACTGGTCACACCAGAGGGGTTCTTCTCCCTCAGTTCTTTCCAGGATCTCAGGCCTGAGGATCCATAGGAACAGGATGCAAGGTACTACAACTCCTTTTTCAGGAGAAGAGGCTCCTGCTCCAAGCCTGCCATACTGCATATGCGCTTTCAGGCAGGGATGCCACTGCCTGGGTCTTTGGCTCTGGTCCTGATCTGGCTGTTTTCCCCTGTGCTGCTTCTGTTCTGTGACTGCTCTAGGCATTCCTCCTACTACAAACTACTATGTGGTTCTATGGAAGGATTCTATAAATCAGCACTGAATGTGTCAGTACAGCTCCGACTACATCCATTATATGATTATATAAAAAGATTATATGGAAGTAAGTATGATTATATATATAAGCTAGATACAGTGAGCAGTAAGTTATTATATGATTATTAGAAAGATTATGTGGGACTAAGAATGATTATATATAAGCTAGATATAAGTAAGCAGTGAGTTATACTTCAGGCACGAATTGTGCCTGGGGTCTGACAGTTCTCCTTCCTTGGTGCCCATGTGGGGTGTTACCCACAATTATCTGTTTTCTGCCTCCCTGCTATAGAGAGAACATTGCTATGGCTGGGCACGGTGGCTCATGCCTGTAATCTCAGCGCTTTGGGAGTCCTAGGCGGGTGGATCACAAGGTCAGGAGATTGAGAACTTCATGGCCAACATGGTGAAACCCTGTCTCTACTAAAATACAAAAAAATTAGCCAGGTATGGTGGCAGGTGCCTGTCGTCCCAGCTACTCAGGAGGCTGAGGCAGGGGAATCGCTTGAGCCCAGGAGGTGGAGATTGCAGTGAGTGAGATCATGCCACTGCACTCTAGCCTGGAAACAGAGTGAGACTCTGTCTCAAAAACAAAAAAAAACAAACAAAAAAACACTGCTCTGTCTGCCTCCCAGGACCCAGAAAATGCTTGGCGTGCGGTAGAACTTAGATACGTCGGTGTTTAATAAATTAATTGAAAGGGCCTGCAGACTATTCAGTACAATTGATTATAGAGACCCAAACCAGCCACAGCATTGCTAAACGTTAATGAAGCAGGCAGGAGACCATTTTTCGGTGGGAAAAATCAGGTTCATCATTCGAAGTGATGGGAAACCCAATGCCATCAAACTTCTCAACAGCAACCTTGAAAACTAGGAGGTAGATAATGCCTCCAAATTTCTAGAGGAAAGTATCTCTCACAAAGCATTCTCTACTCGGCCCACCTTCCATTCACATAGGAGGGAGTAATAAAGGCATTTTCATACATGCAGACTGGAAGCAGATACTATTCATTTGCCTTTTGGGGGAAGAGTCCTTAGCATGTGATTCAACAAAACACATCCGTGAGCCAAGTAGCTCCAAGAAACAGTGACGTCTCCCAGGAAGGAAAGGAAGAGGCCGCCCAGGATGGCAGCGATGCACAAACAGGAAAGCAGTTATCAGACCAGACGACACACGTCGGCAGGGGCTGTGCATCTGCAGAGGAGCTGCGGGCATACCAGTTCTACACTCATTAACAACTAAAAAATAAAAAAGGATTCCAACAAGATGATTATCCCTGAAGAAAACAAAGTTCATTAAAGGAAATGTAATTATAGTGTATTATGTGTTCTAGCCAAGAGCACTATTTACATAATCATGATGATATAAACATGTCATCATCATCTGCCACCACTATGTTGGGGAAAGGTGAAGCCAAATAATATACACAAATTATACATAATATATAAATAATTAATGACACATAAATAATATATAACATAAATAACTACATATAATATACAAATAATATATATTTTCTATATACACATATATAAGCATATATATCTCTGTATGTGCAGACATATCTATTTCTCCCTTGTCTTACCGACATAACCCCAAGGTAAGAAAACAAATGTGCTTTATCTTTTTTTTTTTTTTAAATACACTTGCATGGGCTGGAGTGCAGTGGCACCATCTCGGCTCACCACAACCTCCACCTCCTGGGTTCAAGTGATTCTCCTGCCTCAGCCTCCTGACTAGCTGGGATTACAGGCATGTGCCACCATGCTCAGCTAATTTTGTATTTTTAGTAGAGATGGGGGGGTTTCTTCATGTTGGTCAGGCTGGTCCTGAACTCCTGACCTCAGATGATCCATCTGCCTTGGCCTCCCAGTGTGCTGAGGTTCTAGCCATGAGCCACCACAGCTGGCCTGTTCATCTATTTTAATTGAAATCTAGGGAAAAAATTTTTCCCCAGGCCAAGAGTAGCATGTAGGAATCCAGTCTCTGCTGCTCTGCTCAACTGAGTTGCTCCATCTAGACCAGCAGCAACAGCCAGGGCCCGGTCCTTACACATGCTGCCGGCTCCTGGTCACAGAGGCAGTTCAATGGGCAGGTGAGGCAAAGCATCGCCACTGCACTTTCCAGCCTCAGCTGATAATGCTTTCTGCAGCCCTGTGTGTGTATGGCATTACTTCTGTTTTACTGTTTTCCTTGTGGAAAGGAAACAGTTCAAGAGTTACCCTTGGCCTGTTCGGCCATAAGGACTTCACCTCATGGGTCAGAAAAACAGTCGTGAGATGATGCCGTTCACTATGAGTGTCTATTGCAAGTCTACACTCTGAAACTGGATAAAGAACCACGGGATGCTCTTGCTGGCCTGTTAGACCCAGAGTGAGACTAATTCAAATCAAGTTTCATGCATCATCTGACCCCCATAAACCCCGACACAGATGGGCTGGCCATTGCGGTGTTTGGCCTCTCCGGGGACTAGCATGAACTCAGTAATATCCGGTAATCCCAGAGGTTGGAGTATTTCTCTTTCTGAACAGTCAACCTGGTCAATAACCACATTTCCCTCTGGGAAAGGTTTGGAAGAAAATTTAAAGCATACCTGTGTAACTGCATTGCAAGATGATTCCCCAGAGGGACTGAACCTTCCCCTCGAAATGATCTGAAGTGTGTAAAGTGGCCTAAGTTACACGGAAGTTGTAATCAAGTAGCCACTACCATAGATCCCTGCACATCACACACTGACAGCGACTCTACCTTCTCCTTATTTTTCATGACAACGTGGAATCCAATGACAGAATCTGCCGCCACAACCTCCAGCCTCCAGGGGACGGCCACCCACTTTCACGATTTCTTCCCAGGTCTTCCAGGGTGTTTTTTGTTTGTTTGTTTGTTTGTTTAAATAATACAGGTTCTTGCTCTGTCACCTAGGCTAGAGCGCAGTGGTGCGATCTCAGCTCACTGCAACCTCTGAGCTCAAGCAATTCTCCTGCCTCAGTCTCCCAAGTAGCTGGGACTACAGGCACTTGCCACCGCGTCTGGCTAATTTTTGTACTTTTAGTAGGGACGGGGTTTTGCCATGCTGCCCAGGCTGGTCTTGAACTCCTGAGCTCAAGTGATCTGCCTGCCTCGGCCTCCTAAAGTGCTGGGATTACAGGTGTGAGCCACTGGGCCCAGCCTTCCCAAGGATTCTTAATGCCTTGGTGAAGAAACTACAACCTGGGGGCAATAGAGTGAGACTCCATCTCAAAAAAAACAAACAAAAAACAAACAAAAAAACTGCTCTCTGCACCTCTCAGTGGTATGGTTTAGGGGCAGCAGAGCAAGTTGCACCCTAAAAAACTTGCTTGGTTCTTTTGAACCACCCCAATATCACAATCCTTTTGAGCCTTCACACTAGGTGACCAAGGGTCCTGGTTTACCTGAGACTGAGGAGTTTCCCAGGATGCAGGACTCACAATTTTATAACCAGGGACATTTCAGGCACACTGGCTCGAGCTGGTTACCACACTTCAGAATTCTGGCTCTAAAATACAGCAGGAGATATTCTGTGTCTCAACTTCAATGCAAGTTCACCACAGCTGAACCCAGACAGAACAAACGATCAGGACTTTTCACAGCTGCTCTAGGAAGACTTCTAGGTCCTAGCAGAATACATCGTTTTCAATACATACGGTCTGATCCAATTTAAATTTCATTCATTTTGGTCCGGCACGTTCAGAATCTATCTTTAAGCCAGCTTCTCAGGTCCTTGCTGACCCAAAGTGATCAGAGCTATGCAGGCTGCCTCCTCACAGAACGGACCTCACGGCTCTCCCATGAGCTAGGACCTCCCTATACTATAAGGGGCCATGGGCCTTTGCTTACGAGGAAACCCAGGTGAAGTTACTGGAAGCTCTTTATGCAGTGGGGTTAGTTTATCAGAAACAGTAGGAGGGGTGGCCTCTGCCAGCAAGAAATCTTCATGGGAATTTGGGGATTCAAGGCTCCCGGCTCACCGTGTGTTCCCACACTCCTGCAAGTTTCAGTTTTCCCATCAGTTTTAATCTTAACATGGAGACCAGGACAGTTTGTAGGTTTAAGTCCCCTAGTCTTATTTAAATCCCTGTTCTTGTTGTAATGTCTCCAGGGACATGACCCTATGCCAGCCCTGTGGTCCTCACTCCCGTTTCCATGGTGCTAACCGCAGCAGTTACTTGGTTACGAAGAGCTTTCCTTACGCCAGCACCCCATCCATGTTGCTTGGACAGTACATAGACAATGGCGGTGTTATTGCTTGTCATGTATTGCTAGCACGAGCTTTGTCCCAGCAAGGCGGCCACCCATGCATCCACCAAACGTGAGAAACTCAGTTCCCAGATCCGAGCTACTCACAGGACTGTAGGCAGCATTAAGGAAGGAATGAGAGAGACGGGGCAGCCCAAGACTGGTAACAGCTGGAAGGCTTTACCGCCCCAAGAATCAAACAGGCAAGGGGAGGATGCATCATTACCAGGCCCTGCGTGAGCCGGCATGAAGCTGGAGAGGTACCGCCATGGAGGCGTGGAGCTTCCTGAGAAGTGGTGTGGAAGAATGGAAGGAGCAGGGAGACAAGACCCCCTTCCATCCCCCTGCCCCCTGCTGCTGACCTCTTGCCAAACGGGACAGAAGCCGGCACGCAGGGGCTGCTTTTCCACCTGTGGGTATCAGGGCAGACAGTGGGCAGTTTCAGGGGAGGTGGGGTCCGTCAACAATTCAGTTCATCTTTTTAAGTTTTCTTTCTGGGTGATTTCCAGATGCTGTCTTGTAGTGTTGGGACTGCAGTTTCATGAAACTATGTCTAGGTGTAGAGTGTGTTTTATTCTTGTATGTAGAGTGTTTCCTATATTGGCAGATCCATCTTTTTTTTTTTTTACGATATGGGAATTGTCTCTTTCAGTGTGTCTACTTCTGTATTGTATTTCCTCCCTCTGTAGGAAAGAAATTATGTTCGACTTTCTTATTCTGTTATTCAGAGGCAGTTTTGAATGGTGATTAAAAGCATGATCTCTGAAGAAGATGGCCTGGCTTTAAATCTTAATCCCCCAAATTCCCAGCTGTGCGACCTTAGGCAAGTTACTTAAAATCTCTGTCCCTCTGCAATCTCACCATGTAAATGAGGGTGACATTAGCATGGTGCAAGTTTGATGTGAGGGTTGGATGGACGAATGTAAGGAAAGATCCAGAACATAGTGGAAAAATATTTCTTACCTATTGTGGGAAATAGAAAAGTTCCTCTTTAAAGTTTCCTTTCTTGTTTAAGAAAAATCATAAGTGTTAGAAATAATAGTTTGTTTTAAACGCCTTCTTCAAAGCCTTCTTGCTTTATGCTAGTAACTCTTTGTCAAGCCCTATCCTATACAGCTGTTAGACATGCTCATAGGCACGTAGTACATTCTATGTCCTTGTACTTTAACCAAAATATCTGTGCTGGACGTGCCCACAGGCATGACTCAGCTCCCAGCCTGCGCCCCTTCCTTATTTGGACTTCCTCTTTTCCTTTGCTCTCCATTGCTTTCCCCTGTTTAGAAAAGTTTTAAGTTGTTAGCCAATCAGGTTTTAGTTTAGATTGCAAGGTCTGGCTCCAACCAACAGAGATCAGACACAGCAGTAAGGACGACCCCAAATGCGTAAGGGATAAATATGTCTGCCTTTCCTTTGTTCGTTGTATTCTCCTGGCAAGATTGCTAATGAGGCTACCCTTCCTTCAGGAAGCTAAAAAAAAAATTGCTTGCTGAGAGATCCTTTGTCTCCGTGCTGATTTTTCTTTGCGGCATTGAGCACCTGTTCCAACATCTGCTGTTGTTGTTATTGCTTGATATTAATGTTGTCTTCTTTATTGTAGTAAGAATGCAACATGAGAGGTACCTTCAACAGATGTTTCAGGGCTCAATACTGTATGGTGAACTGTGGGCTCAGTGTTTTACAGTAAGAGCTCTGGGGTTTATTCATCCTACAGGACTGAAGCTTCACGTGTGTTCAACAGCAACTCCCGTCTCCTCCTTCCTACAGCCCTTGGCAACCACCTTCTTCTCTCCGTTTCTGTGAGTTTGGCTATTTTAACACCTCATCTAAGTGAAATCATGCTGCATTTGTCCTTCTGTGACCTGTTCACCTCACCCAGTGTGGTGTTTTCCAGGTTCATTCTTGTTCTATTCAGAGGGACTTCCTTCTCTTCTGAAGCAGAATCATAATCCACTGCTAATGTTACCGTGTCCCTCTCCCATTGGACTCTCTGCCTCCTTATGTCTGGAAGCTGCATGAGTTACTTCAGATACATCTTCTAGGTTCATATTTCTTTTTCAGTTTTTAAAGAAATTTCTAATTTGTTTTAAACATATGCATCAACTTGTTAATTTTTTTTTGCATATAAAGCTTCTTTTTAGAAAACATTTGTTAATTTTGTTTGTAAACTTAAATTTAGTAAATTGCAGCCTGGACATGGTGACTCACACCTGTCATCCCAGCACTTTGGGACATCAAGTGGGCAGATCACTTAAGGCCAGGAGTTTGAGACCATCTTGGCCAACATGGCGAAACCCACTCTCTACTAAAAATACAAAAATTAGCTGGTTATAGTGGTGAGCACCTATAATCCCAGTTACTCAGTAGGCTGAGGTGGGAGAATCACTTGAACCTGGGAAGCAGAGGGTGCAGTGAGCCAAGATCATGCCATTGCACTCCAGCCTGAGTGACAGAGTGAGACTGTCTCAGGAAAAAAAAAAAAAAAAGAAAGGAAAAAACAGAATATTGCTGACATTGCAAATGCCTCCTAACTGCCCTTCTAGTCAATAATCCCCTGAGAATAAAGAGACCAGTCTCTAACTTCAGGAAGGGAAGTAGAAGGCTGGCATTCTTTGGCCCTAAATCCAAGCTGTAAACTAGTAACCAAAGAACTAAAGTGGCCCCAATAAACTAGCAACACTCCGTGTCCCAAAGTCCACATATCCCTAAGCTCCACACTTTCCTAAAATACTTAAGTAATAGAAGCTTTCTGTTTTGCTTGATAAAGTGTTTTTTGGAACCTGGCTTCCAACATCAACATGGCACCTGTGATGGCATCTGTGAGATTTGTGCACGTTGTATCAGGGCTCTCCAGAGAGACAGAATGTATAGGATAGTTATACAGAATGATGAGTGGATATATAGATGATGAATAGGTAAGTAGATGATAGATAGATAGATAGATAGATAGATAGATAGATAGATAGATAGATAGAGAAGAGAGTTCCTAGGAGAATTGGCTCACAGGATAATAGTGGCTGGGAAGTGCCATGACAGGCCATCTGCAATTTGGAGAACCAAAGAAGCCAGGAGTGTGGCTCAGTCCAAGTGCAAAAACTTCGGAACCAGGAAAGCCATTGCTGTAACTCTCAGTCCCAGGCTGAAGACCTGGGAACCCTGAGGACGGCTGTTGCCAATTGTGGAGTCCAAAGGCCAGAGAACCTGGATTTCTAATGTCTCAGAGCAGAACAAGTGTGCCCAGCTCAGAAGAGAGGGAGCAAGTGAGGAAATTCATTCTTCCTCTGCCCTTTTGTTCTGTTCAGACCCTCAGCCAATTGGATAGCACTTGCCACAGTGGGTGAGAGTGAATCTTCATCACTCAGTCCACAGATTCGGATGCCAGTCTCTTGCAGAAACACCTTCACTGACACACCTGGAGCTGTGCTTTACCACTATCTGGGCACTGCTTCATCCGGTCAAGTTGACACCTAAAATTACCCATCGCCCGTGTTGACGCTGTAATGGTAGCTCACTGCCATAGAAGGAACACTGCAAGGGTTTAGCACCGTCCATGAACCCATCACACTCTTGATGATAGGCATTTTGATTCTTGCTAGCTTTGGACTGTGACACCTAGAGCTTCCAGGAACATGCTTGTGCATGTCTTTTGGACAGTATATGTAAACACTTGGGCATGTATCTAGGAACAAAATTGGTAGTTATGGGTATGTTGAGGCATATCACATATTGCTACACCGTTTTCCTAAGGGATTGATTAAACATCAACTTACATCATTAAGTATCAGAGTTCGATCACTCTATATCATTCCAACATTTGGTACTATCACTTGCTTTTTTTTTTTTTTTTTTTTTTAAGCCAGTTTAGTGGGAGCAGAGTGGTGTCTACTGGTTTAATCTGCATTTTCCTGAAGACAACTTTTTTCCTTTTAGCCTTTTTGAGATCCTCTGTTGAGAAGGGCCTGTTCAAGTCTTTGGCCATGTTTTTTCTGGGTGAGGGTCTCTCTTTCTTTCTCATTAGTTTGTAGAATTTCTGTTACATTTTAGATATCTTCTAAAAGACAATCGAATATACTTAATATATTTGAATTAGCATATTATTGATCAAATAATTATTGATTAAAATATTACATATATTTAATTAAAGATATTAAAATATGTTCTCTCATAATATGGCATGGATTTTTGTTTTTAATTTTATTAAGCCCTTCTTTTCAAATGATGTAATGCAGAGATACTGAATACGTGCTTTGTTCTACAAGTTTTGAGAAACACACGTACCAGCATGGCCTGCACCCCTATCAAGATACAAAGCAATCCCGTCACACTGAAGGTTATGTTTTAGCCTTGCCATGGCCTGCACCGTCTCTAATGAGGTTATCACTGCCTGGATTTCTAGCAGCAGAGATGAGTATTTCCTGCTCTAGAAATGCTCATGAATAGACTCTTACAGTAGATACAATTTTGTGGCTGGCTTCTTTCCCTCTGAGTTCTTTTGAGCTCTGTCCATGCTGTCCAACATATTAGTAGTGATATGCTTCTGGTTACTGTGTGACTTTGCATTTTATGGGAATACCACAATTTGCTCATCCATCGTCTTGTTGATGGATACCTGCATGGCTTCTAGTTTTGGACTACAGTGTTTAAAGCTACCAGCAACATTCATGTAAAAGATGTTTTATAGAAATATATTTTTATTACCTAATTAGAACTGGTTAGTAACTGGGTGCATAGATGTGTAACTATTTTTAAAGTTTGCAAGTCACTTTACAAAGGGGTAGTTCTATGGTGTATTCTCGCTAGAAATATACCAGGAATACTGTCGTTTGAAATCTTTGCAAATATTTGGTGTTGTCAGTACTTTTAATTTGTGCCAGAATCTTTATTAAGAGATAGAATCTTGCTACATTGCCCAGGCTGGAGTAGAGTGGCTCTTCAGAGGTTCAATCATAGTGCACTATGATCTCAAACTCATGGGTTCCAGTAATCAATCCGTCTGCCTCAACCTCCTAAGTAGCTGGGATGACAAGGGCCCATCAGTAGTCCCAGTGCCTGACTTAATTTAAGCCATTCTTATGGGTGTGAAGTGGTTCTCACTTGATATTAAGTTGGATTTATACACACACACACACACACACACACGTAAATATATGTATATATAATATGTTAATTATATCTTTATACACATTTATGTATTCTTTTTAAGATATATGTGTTAAAGATACTTTCTCCTACTCTGGTGCTTCATTTCTAAATTTTAGTAGTTCTTTTTAATAAGCAGAGTTTTTTATCTTGATGAAATCTTTAAGAAGGTTTAAAGTTCATTGCTCTTTTTCTTCTCTAGAAAGTCATTGCCTATCCAAGATCTAGAAAATTTATACATTTACCTATTCTCAATTTCTACATAAACTTTAAGTGTTTAAGATTGCATTGAATCTATTTGTTAGTTTGGGGATAACTGACATATGTGAATATTTAATTTCCCAATCCATGAAGAGCATATGGGTATCTTCATCATTATACCTTTTGAAATTAATCTCAACAATGTTCTACAGTTTTCAGCATAGTGATTTTGCAGATATTTGGCTTTATTTATTTCTAGATATATTTTATGTTATTAAAATGTAAATATATCATTTTCCATTTCCTTGCTCTAAAGATATACATTGACTTTTGCATATTAACCTTGTTGTCCGCATCCTTGCTAAAATCACTTATCAGTGTTATATTTTTGTTCTGATGGGTTTCTTGCTGTTCACATAACAATTATGTTTGCAAATAAATTTAAATAAAGTACATTTTGGTTTTCTTTTCAAATAATTATACACTTATTCCTTATCCTTGCCTTATTACTCTGGATAGAAACTTCTGTGCACTGTTCAATGTAATGGTAAGAATAGACACCCCTACTTTGTTTGCAAACGTTAGGAAAAAAGTGTGCAATATTTAACCTTTAAGTATAATGTTAGCTGTAGGTAATGTTTGTAGATACCCTTTAACAGACTGAGTCACTCCTGCAAGTAGCGGTTGGCTGAGAGTTTTCAATATGAATGCATATTAAATTTGGCCAAATACTTTATCTGCGTCTATTGAGATTATCATAAGAAGTTCTTTATTCTTTTAATGTTAATCAATTAATGTCTTAATGTTAACTCAATCTGACATTCCTGTGACAAGCCTCACTTGCTTATAGTGTATTTCATATTTATATATTTCTAGGTTCAATTTGCTAATGATTTATTAAGGACGATTGTTTTATTTATGTTTGCGAAGAACGTTGCCTATAATTTTCTGCTTTTGTTTTGTAACGTCTGTCAATTTTATTAAGTCATATTTTCCAAGGTATTTGTCTGTTTGATTTAAGTTACTGTTGGTGTAAAGTTTTGGTCATAAATTGTTTGCAACCTTTTAACATGTGTAGGACATATAATAACATCTATTTTTTTATTCTTTACATTGATATAATTTGTGTTTTTTTAAATTGATCTTTTTTCTTGCTAGATGTTTTAACATTTTAGCTTCTTAAGGCATAATTTAGATAATAAAATTTAAAATCATTCTTGTTTTTAATACGAGCATTTAAAACTCCAAATTTTCCAAAAGCACTGCGCTTATCTGTATTTTGCGAACTCTTGATTTGTTGCATTTTCATTATAACTAAGTTTTAAAATATTTTCTAATGGTCCTTTTAACTTCTTTTCACCCATGTTTTATTTAGGAGTTCAGAGGATACAAAATCAGTATATAAACATTAATCATATTTTTATTGACAGCAAGAAATAATCAAAAAATAAAATCGACCAAAAAATTTCATTCACAATAACATCAAAATAAACGGTTAAAAATAAATTTAACCAAAAGACATATGACTTTTACAATGAAATGTATAAAATATTGCTGAAGGAAATAAATGACCTAATTAAATGGAGAGATATTTCATGAACATTTAAAAGATGTTCACACAATTATCCTAAAATGTACATAGACATAGAACAAAAAGAAGAGAGGAGGGTTTACATGGCTATATTACAAAACGGTATAAAGCTGGCAGAATTGAGACAATGTGGTTTTGCTTCAAAGAAAGGTATATATGTAATGGAGCAAAATGTAGGGTCAAGTGATCCAGCCTTACATTTATGATCAATTGATTTTTGGCAAGGGTGTCAAGATGATTCAATCGGAGAAAGAATAGTCTTTTCAACACATTGTGCTCGGACAATTGGATATCCACAAGCATGAAATAAATTAACATAGACTCTTATCTCAGGTTATACAGAAATTAACTTAAAATGCATTACAGCCTTAACTGTATAAACTATAGCTAAAAATCATCTAGAAAAATCATAGGTGTAAGACCTTATAACCTTGCATTGGGCAGAATCCTCTGATGACAGCAAAGCCATGATCCAAAGAAGAAGAAACAAACGGTAAATTGGACTTCATCAAATTAAAGACTTTGGCACTTTGAAAGACTGTTGAGAAAATGAAAATACCAGCCACAGACTGTGAAAAAATATTTGCGAATCACCTATCTGTTAAAGGAGTTGTGTCTGGAACTCCTACAACTCAGTAATAAGAAGATTAATAGCCCAATTACACAGCGGACCAAAGCTTTAACTAGATACTCACCAAGGAAGATACATATATGGCCAAAAGCACATGGAAACATGTCCAACATCATTAGTCATTGGAAGAATGCAAGTTAAAACTGAAATGAGATGCTACTTCCTGCCTATTAAAGGTCAGGGAGGCTGCCAGTGCCAAGGGCAGCTGAGGATGTGAGAAGCTGGGCTCCTCCTAGACTGTCCACGACATAACAACATGGGACGGCCACTTTGGAAAGCAGCTGGGCACTTCTTTAAAAGTTCAATATACAGCCCAGCAATTCCACTCCTCGGAAACTACCCAACAGAGCCAAAAACATGTGTCCATGAAAAAGTATGTACACAGATGATCAAGCAGCGTTATTTATAAGAATGCCTAAGGAAATAGTTTATCCATCAACTGGTGAATGTACAAATAAAATGAAAGGAATATTATTCCATGATTAAAGGAACAAACTGCTGATATGTGCTCTAAGATGGACGAACCACAGAAACATTATTCTAAGTGAAAGAAGCCAGATGCAACAGACTATCTATTGCATAACTCCCTTTGTATGAAGTATCCAGAACAGGCAAAGTTATGGAGACAGAAAGCAGATTGCTGTTTGCCAAGGGCAGTTGGTGGGAGTGGGGATTAACTATGAATAACTGTGAGGAAAATTTGAGGGCAGTGTTCTAATGTGGATTGTGCTCATGTTTGCACAATTCTATAAATAAAAAAAGAGGAATGTATTGTTACATTTCCAAATACTTGGGGATTTTTAGAAAAGATTTTTTGTTGTTATCGAAATGTAATTTAATTATCTTACAGTCAGATGCCACACAATGTAAGATTTTTATGTTATAAAATTCATTGAGACATTTTCCAACCTACTCAGTGACCGCTGCTGGTGGCCATTTCATGCACACTTAAAAAGAACGTGTATCATGGCTGGCAGTGTTTTCTGTAAATGCCAATCAGATCAACTCTGTTGATAGTGCTCTTCAAACTTCTTATATCCTTACTGGTTTTTTTTTTTTTTTTTTTTTTTTTTTTTTTTTTTTTTTTTTTTTTTTTTTTTTTTTTTTTTTTTGAGACAGAGTCTCGCTCTGTCACTAGGCTGGAGTGCAGTGGTGCGACCTTGGCTCGCTGCAGTCTCCGCCTCGCAGGTACAAGAGATTCTCCTGCCTAAGCCTCAGCCTCCTGAATAGCTAGGATTACAGGAGCATACTGCAACACCCAGGTAATTTTTGTATTTTTAGTAGAAACGGGGTTTCACCATGTTGGCCAGGCTGGCCTTGATCTCCTGACCTTATAATTTGCCTGCCTCGGCCTCCCAAAGTGCTGGGATTATGGGTGTGAGCCACTGTGCTGGCCTGTATCCTTACTGTGTTTTGAAAATTTGTTTTAATTTGTTTTTGTTATGTGCTTTATTAATTACTGAGAGGTGGGTTTCAGAATTTCCTGTTCCAAGCATGGGCTTTTCTATTTGTTTCTGTCAGTTTTTGCTTCTTGTATTTTTTGGGACTGTTATTAACTACACTCGTATATTACTGTTATCTCTTTGTGGTACACTGACTATTTTACCATGATTAAATTTCATTTTTTATCTCTAATTATAACCCTTATCTTGGATCGTACATTGTCTTAGGTTATTATGACCACACCAGAAGTCTAATGTTTATTGTTTTCATGATGTATGTTTCCCCATTATTTTACTTTAAAATTATCTTTCTTTGTGTTTAAATTTTTTTCTCTTATAAATAGTCCCTAGAAAATGGAAAATGATATAAAATATTTACATTTTAATCGCATAAAATATATCTAGAAATAAATAAAGCCAAATATCTGCAACTGCACTTCAGCTGGGGTGACAAAGTGATACTCTGTCTCAAAAAACAAAACAACGGCAACAAAAAACTCAGGTTCCCTCCCAGCCTCAGCAGCAGCTGCCTCACTGCAGCCCAGCCTTGGTCTCTGCTGTCTTCCTTCCTCTCCTCC
>NW_016107644.1:1008440-1032699 GCF_001604975.1 Cebus imitator
TCCCCCCTCCCCCCTCCTTCTCACTCTTTCCTCTTCTCCTTTTTATTATACTTTAACTTCTGGGGTACATGTGCAGAATGTGCAGGTTTGTTACCTAGGTGGGTGATGGATGCAGCTGACAACATTTTCATTGTACTCTGGACATTGCGGTGATGCATTCCAGGAAGAGTAATCACATTTTTGTCTTACTTAAGCAATATTTGCCTGTCCAAAATTCATAATGGCATCGTCTTACGTCTTTTTCTAGAAGCCTTTTTTAAAACTTTGAACTTCAGAAGTCTGTGATGCATCTGAAAATATTTGTTGGGCAGAAGAGTCAGGTTTCATTGCTGTTTTCCACCCCGCCTCTAGATCTCCAGCTGGTCCAGCATGACTTGAAATCCATATTTCCTCCTCGGAGTTGCAGTGGTACCATTGCTGTAATTCAGACAGACGCATAGATCTATTTCTGGACTTACTGTTCCGCTCATTGTTCTAATTCTCTAAACTCTTGCTAGAGTCTTATAACTGTGGCTTTTTAACATACCTTGGTATTTGCTAGTATAAGATTTTCATTTTGTTCATTTTCTTTGAGGTTTCCTTGGCTTTATTTATTTTTTTTGCCTTTTGTGTTTTCACATATGCTGTAGAAGAAATACATCAGTTTCCATGGGAAAATCTGTAAGGATGTTTTGGGGGAATTGCATCGACTACATCAGTTTAGGGAGAATTGAGAGTGTATAATGAATCTCCAGTTCGTGAGTATAGATAGCTTTCCGTTCCTATAGATCTTCTTTAATTTTCCTAAGTAACATTGTATCAGTTTCATACAGAGGTCTTCCACAACTTTCATTTGGTTCGTTTCTACTTGATTTTTGATGCTATTTTAGTTAGTATCTATTTAGAAGTTTATTTTCTATTTGACTGTAGCAGACATACAGAAAGGCACTGCTTTTTGTTGCTGTTATTTTTGTACAAGAGCGATACAGGCCTTTACCAAATTCATGTGTTATTGCTAATGTTTTGTCAGTAGATACTCTGGACTTTCTATGTGTATAATGACTTTTTTTCCCTTTTCTGTCTTTATCTTTTTCGTTTGTTTCTTGCCTCATTGCACTGACTAAAGCCTTCAGCCCTATGTTGAATAGAATTTGAAATAGCAGATACAAGAGCTTTTTTGATGTTACATGCAAAGCTTTCAGAAATTAACCTTTAAATGTGAAGTTTGTGGTAGGTATTTTGTAGATACCTTTATCAAAATAAACCGCATTCCATTGCACTCCTGTTTTCTGGGAGTCTCTAGTCTGACTGTGTGTCAAAGTCTGGCTAATGTGTGTATGTGTTGCACAATTTCAAATGATTATATAATTTGTTATTTTTTGTCTTTTATTCAATACGTTGATTCATTTTCAAATAAAGTACACTGATTTATTTTCAAATATTTATTAACTTTGCATTTCTGGAATACATGCCACTTGACCATAATGTATTAGCCCTTTTATTTACAGCTGAATTCTCATTCTGTATTGATTATAGTGTCTTTGCGCCTATGTCAATGAGGGAGAGAGGTTTCCATTTTTTTTCTTCTAATACCCTTCTCAGGGTTTTATAAAAATAATAAGTTGGACTCATTACGGATTATGGGCAGCTCTCTCTCAGTTCCTATCTTTGTAAGATCTCACATAATATTAGTTTTACTCTTTCTCTCATAATTAAAAATTTATTTTTATCTTTTCTCTCAAATTCACTTGCGGATTATTTTAGACTTCTAGATTTTTGCTTTGTCTGTTGATTTATATAGGTGGGCATAGGGAGAGAATTGTAAAGTAATAGGTACAATTTCTTTACTGAATACTAAGATTTTTAAATTTGTTCCTTTGACATATTTAGAAAGTATTTTTAAAACTATTCTCATTTCATTTAAACTGCCTAATTTATTGTTGAAGTAGTGTATAATATTTTTTCTTTTACTATCTGTAGGATCTGTAATTAATTTCCTTTTATCATTCCTGATATTGGTAATATTTTATTTGATAAATCTTGCTCAGTTTGTCTATAATCTTTTTTTAAAAAATAAGCCATTTCTTGGCCTTGCTAGTTTTTCTTGCTTTTTTTCCTTCCATTTCATGTTTCTGACATCCCTGTCTTTCTTTTCTCTACCCTCAGTGACTTTGATGTGCTGTTCTTTTGCAATATTCTTGAGCTCCAAACTTAAACGATGGATTTTATTTATTTTTTGCATATGCACTTAGGGATATTAACTTCCCTCTCTTAGCCTGACAGTAATATATTCTGTAGCAATTCTCATGGTGGCTACCTTAGTTTTTCTAACATATGTCTTGGAACTTTATGGCCCAATAACAATTTTGTCTCATACGGAGGTAGTTAAAGACATCTAGAGAAAGTGAACATGTGGTCATCAGCATAGCAATCATAAGACTGAAAGATAACTGCCCAATATAAATGACAGAAGCAAGAAGCCTCCAGAATTGCACGCTATACATATAGCTCTTTTAAAAGTCCCAAGGTAGAGTTTTAGACAGAATTATAGCATTATTGTAAATGAAGACAAAATAAAGACATCCAATAATGTTAGCCGTCCTAAGGCTATTTCAGTATCAATTACCTCCTGCCCTTTGCTATTGGCACATATTTAAATTACACACACACACACACACACACACACACACACACACACACATATCACACAATTCTGGAGGGCACTTATTATTTTGCATAATTAAATTCATATTTAACTATCGTATAATTAAATTATACCCATATTGTCTTTTGCTTTGCTCTTCATTCCTTTCTGTCCTTTCTTTTTTCATTTCATTGTCCATTCTGACAATTGTATAGAGTCTGGTCTGCAGGCTAAAAATGCTGTTTTTTGACTGACTAATATATGTTTATTTTGTGCTCATTTACAGTGATGCTATAATTCTGTGTAAAGCTTTACCTTGGGGCTTTTTAAAGAACGTACATGTCGCATGCGGTTCTGGTGCCTTCTCGCTTCCATGGTTTATGTCAGGAAGTCAGCTTTCAGCCTCATTATTGCCACTTTGCTGACCACATGTTCACTCTCCGCGGGTGTCTTTAAGGGTTCTTGTGTTTTTCCCCCAGCAGTTTTACTGCAATATGGCCACTGGTCATGTCTCCTTTGAATGAATCCATCTTGGCTTAACAGACCTTTCTGTCTGTGGCATAATGTCTGTCTTCGTTTTGGAAGAAATTGTGACCTGTATCCCATCTGTTCCAATGTGATTGCCCCTATTATTGTCACTCCGTGTCCCCCCATGGGCGTGCTCTGCCCTCCCATCCACGCACTCACTCCCGTCTCCACTGTCGCCATCTGGTCCAGGCCACCACCCTTGCTCCCGTGTCCTCCTCAGTGGCCTCCTAACTCATCCCCTCTCTCCATTCTTACCCGGGATAGTCCACGCTGCAGGAAGAGCAGCCAGGATTATACAACCTATAACAGGCGCGTTGAATTTCCTTGCCACTCTCAGGTAATAAAAGATACCTGGTTATTAGTATGCTCAGTCCAGTGTAATAATCTAAACTCTGAACATGATTGAAAGTGGGGGCCTCTCCCATCTCTGTTCAGACCTGCTTAAGGCAGAAAGCGTGCAGGAGGCCCTGGGGGTGTGGCCAGCTGCCCACTTGCTTCCCACCTTGCATTCTCCCTCCTTCCTCTGCTTGTCAACAGCTTCACCCCAGCTGGTTCTTATTTGATGGGTACTCCAGTGAGGCGGGTCTGGAAGGGGCTCAGAGCTGCCCGGTGGGCCCATTAATGCATTTATTCTGGGGGGGTCCTTTCTTAGCAGCTGGGCACTCCTATGTGGCACCCGGGGGAAGGCAAAGGCCTCTGTCCCACTGCCCATTCTTCTGTCCTCAGCCTGGGGCCTCCTGCAGCCTCCAGGTGCTTTCCGCCAAGGTGCCTTTGACCTTCCCAAGGGCGCGGGCTAGGATGACCCCTTTTGGCTTGCTGTTCCTTCCGACCACATCTGTGCACACACAAATCCTTTCCGTGCCCTTCGCACCCAAGACGTCTGGAAAAGCAGAGTTGATTCAGGGCCCGAGATCATAAAGGTTCCTCGGCAATTCAGTTGTGTTTCTAGCTTGGAAATGGCTTACACACATCTCATTTGACCTCGGTTTTGGGGCCAACTGAAAAAGTTTGAGACTCAGGTGGAGGTCAGGAAGTCGGCAAGGAGTGAGGGAGGCTGTCTGGGCTGCTTTAATTTTAGATTTTCCTTGACTAGGCAAAAAGAGCATTCCCTAAGATCGAGCTGAGCTCACCAGGCCCTTTAGTGGGGTCTGTGCCTTCAGTGTAATAAAACGTGTTCATTTCCAGGTCATTATCTCCTGGGTGAATGGGTCCCTCAAGAGCAATGAGGGGAGGGATAGCTGGAGCTGGTTCTCTGGGGTGTGCTGGCTGCGTCTCTCCCTCATCACTGGTCACAGTGAGGACCACTCCGTAGCTGTGTGTTCAGAGACAAGTGACACAGATAGCCAGGTTGTCACTGTAGCAAGACCTCTGTCTCAGTGGCCCGGCTTCTGTGGGTGATGGATGGAGAACTATCTAACTATAAGGTGACTTATTTGAATAAGCTATTTTTTTTAGAACAGGTTTGCAGAAAAATTGCAAAGACAAGGTAGAGAACTTCCACATAACGTCATGCCCAGCTTACCTGCTGTTATCATATCACAGGACTACGGAACGTTTGTCCTGATGGATGAACCAATATAGACATGCCTTTATTAACTAAATTCTGTCCTTTATTTAGAGTTCTCTACGGTGTTTTGTTACAAATCAAATGGACTTTGTTTTTCTGTTCCAGGATCTCATATGACATTTAATCTTCATGTCTCCTTAGATTCCTACTGGCTGAGACTGTTACTCAGGCCTTCCTTGTGTTTGCTGACCTAGACAATTTAAAGGAGTGTCAGGAATTTTGTAGAATGTCCCTCAGATGGGGTTTGTCTGATGTGCTTCTCAGGGTTCCACTGGGGTGACCACAAGGGCGCGGTGCCCTCTCATCACGCTGTGCCAGGTGCTTGCTGTCAACGTGACCCCTCCCTGGTTGGTGTTGACCTTGGCCACGTGGTGGAGGTGTATTTGTCGTTCATCTTTCTTCGCTTCTCTATACTGGACTCATAGCAAGGAAGCCACCATGCACAACCCAAGTTGAAGGGG
This sequence comes from Cebus imitator, assembly GCF_001604975.1. Lineage (NCBI taxonomy): Eukaryota > Metazoa > Chordata > Mammalia > Primates > Cebidae > Cebus > Cebus imitator. The sequence continues at coordinate 1,013,620 of NW_016107644.1, forward strand.
GAATTCACTCCATAAATCATCTGAAATTCTTCTACATGTCAGATTTGTCACTTTCCCCTCCTTATGAATTTAGGCAGTCAGCATGGGTTCCTGGATACTCATTTTATCCTCTGGGTTACACTAAGTGACGTTCTTTCATTCCTCACTTGTCCCAGCGCTGGCCGTCAGGTCCCCTGGACACGCCCCTTCATGGTGGGTGGTGTGAGCCCTTCCTCACTTTCTGGACCCACGAGATGCTCCAGACTCAGCTTGCCCATTCTCCGTCCAGCCCTAGGGTCAGCCCCTTCTTCAGGGAGCCCGGGTTCCTTCTACTGGAGAGTGGAACTGGAAACTATAGTAGATGGTCAAGGAAGGGTGTGCATGAGACTGAAGGCAACAGAGCAGGATGTGAAGGCAAGGGGGGGCAGGGCCCGCCTTTCTGTGTACACACCCCTCATCTTCAACCAGAAAGTCATCACAGTCACCGTTCCTTCCTACCAAGGAGGGGCCCTGGGGAGTTCATTCTCCTTGTCCCCATAGACCTGGGTCATGTCCTCTGTGCCAAGACCTTCCCACCACTGTCATCCTGAAAAGTGAGCTCAGGGCACTTATGTAAAGTGGAGAGAGATGCCCTCATTGGGGAAGAAGGTACAGAGGTGGGTGTGGGGCAGCGTGGGTCACTGGGGCATCCTGTCTCAGCGAGGGCATGTCAGGAGCCAGGGCTTGAAGCATCTCAGGGACAGCCGTTTCCAGTGCTCCTGCTTGCTGTCTTCCACATCTGATTTCCATGCCATGGCCTTCCTCCACGCCTCGTCCTGAGCTCACCCTGGGGTCAGGGGGACCTTGGCACCTGCAGGCCTCAGTGCTCTCAGATGGACAATCTCACTTGATCCTGAAGTGGCTTCTGTCATTTGCAGTGTCTGAGGAAGGAACCGAGTCCCAGGGAAGTTTAACAAGTCAAAGGCCACGTAAGTTTTCCACAGAAGATGCAGGATGCGAGGCAAGTTTGTGGGGGTTATAGAGCTTCTCTGTTTCACACGGGGAATCCGTTGTTCAAGCTCACGTGTCTAGCAAGTGATGAGGCAGACCTCCATTTTCTAGTTACCATGCAACCCAAGGTTTGTTCATTTAATAAAATTCTAGTCATCGGGGTTTTCCAAAGCTCTTTTGTTGTGGCCTAGAGTCATGATGTCACCAGCTCGGTCCATAGGAAACCATGCTCAGGGAGCTGTGCTAGCCTTGTGGGACCTGCCTCCATCTTGGCCCATGGAGAACCTTCTCCTGGAGGCAGGCAAGGGTGGGATCTGGGACCTCCCCCACCTGCAGCTGATCAATATCTCCTGGGCTTCCCTCCAACAGAACACTTAGAACCTTTTGCTGCTGGCTGGGGCCATGCCCTGGGGCTGTCCTTCCAAATTCTTATACCTGCCAAGGACCCCTGGCTCCTGCTAATTGAAGAGCACCAGAGGTTAATGGTGGAAGGTTAATGGCAGGGCCTAGTGCTTTAGGGCTGAAAGCCAAGTCTCAGATGATAAAGGCTGGGGAGACTTTCTAGATGCTTCCTTTAATCAACTTGGGTCTCTATTTTCTCACCTACAAGTGGGGGGCTGGGTGACTTATTTCAACCCTGTGAACTGGCCTTCCCTGACAGCCACAGCTCAGCGATGATGAGGTTGCCCCGGAATGTGCATGTGTCCGCATTCATTGCACTCCCTCCCAGTGAAGTGGACGAGCAGGTGTGACTGCTGCGGGAGAGACGAGGGTGCTGGCGGAGAAGAGGCAGGCAGCAAGCCCAGGGCTGGACCTGAAGCCACACTCTGTGCTTGTCTGTACCCGTCTTCCCAACGCTCGCGCAAGGTGTCTGGATTCTGAATGATCGCCATTTGCGTGTACTTGGCTTTCTCGTGATTTGGGGATTCTGGGAGTTCCTGCACCTTTGCTTCTCTGTGTGCACCTGCAGCCCGATGCCACATTCCAGAGAGGTACCTCTGGCTTGAGGGCTCTGGCAGGCCTTAGTCATGTGGCTCTGAAGGCTGCTGTCCCACTCTAAGACTCCAGGTCTTTCCCACGTCGATAACTCAGGTATCTTTTGTGAAGCTTTCTGTGTCTGATTCAGACTCAGCTGTCACTTACTAGCCAGTGTGTAGCCTGACCAGGGTCCAGGATAAGGGATAGTACACCAGGTTCTCTTTCCAGCTTTCAGCAGCAGGAACCATGTGACTCACCGCTCCCTTGGGGGACGTGGCTGTGTGTCTTAGATTGTTTGGGTGGCTATAACAAAATATCACAACATGTGTGGCTTAGAAACAACAGATTGATTGCTCACAGCTCTGGAAGCCAGGGAGCCATGGCCAAGGTGCTGGAAATTCTGTGTCTGGTCTGGGCCCGCGTGCTGGTTCACAGAGGAGGCTTCTCCCTGTGTCCTCCTGTGGAGGAAGGGGGAGGAGTCTCTCTCAAGCCTCTTTTATAGGGGCACAGGTGCAGTTTGCATCTGTGTCCCCACCCAAATCTCACGTTCAATTGTAATCACCTCCCAAAGGCCTCACCTCCAAATACCATGAACTGGGGACGGTATGGTGAAAACAGATGAATTTTTGGGATACACAAACTTTCAGACCATAGCACTGTGGTCACAGGACTTCCATGAAGGAGATGTGCCTTGTTCTGGCAGAGCCCGCCCTCCCTGAGCTAAGGTCCAATGTGCTCCGTGAATGAGCTGGAAGGAGCAGCGTCTCAGACCAAGGCCTGGCTTGATGCGGGGAGTCCACTCCGACGATCGAGGAAGCGGGACGATTGTTCACTGCTTCCTGGGAAATGATGCTCTAAAAACGTTTCTGTGTCATCTCTTCTTCTGGGCTACCATGAGTAATTTGCATGCCATTCTCATCAGCTCAAGCAAGGCAATCATCACCCATCACTGACAAGCCCGCCGGCTTCCCACTGGCCAGTCTAGGAGGGAGCCAGCCAGATGAGTTCTAACTGTTAATCTTTCAGAAACAAATACAACAGAATAAACTAAACCTGCTCTTGTTTCTCATCCCGGGTAATAGCTTCTCGAGGGTCCTTAGAAACCGTCCCTCCACTGTCCCTTCTCCCAGGTGATGGTTACTGGAAATCACACACTCAGCAGGACGGCCAGCCCTGTTGGTTCCCATAGGAGGACAAGGAAAGTGGATGGAAATGTCTTAAAAATAGGTTTCTGAAGAAGGTTTCCTGGTAACAACCCTGCAGACATGTGAAGAAAATGCCACTTTTCCAGGCCGCCAGCTCCCTCGTGGCCTGGCTGTGTCAATGTGCCTGGTTTTCAGACAGAGTGATCCAGACCCCAGCTGTCATCGGGTGACTTTTACTTGATCTTCTTGCAGGTGAAGCCTGGAACACACGTGATGCTGTCACTGGGGTCTGACGAGCCCGGGGAAGAAAAGAAATGCTCCAGTGTGGCGTCTTCCCCTCACTCCCCAGCTCCTGTGCATCTCAGGGACTGTAGACGGTCCTTCCATTTGCCTCATGCTCAGTTTCAAGAAACATACCACATCCAGGTTTGAGGATCAGTCTCAAATCTCATGCTCTGCACAGAGATGAGAATCAGAAAAATGCAGGATTCAGGGCTGGTTCTGTGTGATGTTATTCACCTCAGTTTCCTCATATGGAAAATGGAAATGGATATATTGCTTACCATTTCTTATTAGAACTTGACGGCCAGGCATGGTGGCTCATGCCTGTCATCTCAGCACTTTGGGAGGCTGAGAAGGGTGGATCATGAGGTCAGGAGATCGAGGCCATCTGGCTAACATGGTGAAACCCCGTCTCAACCAAAAATACACACACAAAAAAAAAATTAGCTGGGTATGGTGGCGTGCACCTGTAGTCCCAGCTACTTGGGAGACTGAGGCAGGAGAATTGCTTGAACTCAGGAGGTGGAGGTTGCAATGAGCCAAGATTGTGCCACTGCACTCCAGCCTGGGCAACAGAGTGAGATTCCATCTCAAAAAAAAAAAACAAAAAAGAACTTGATATAATGTACAATGTAAAAGTACTGACTATAACATGCAGTGCCCAATAAACGGTGTATTTGTCAACACACAAAATGCGGCTGTTGCAGGTGTCGCTTGTTTTAGCTTTGTGCAATTGATTTTTGTCCTAACCCATCCATCCACCCATCCATTCCGTGACTGTTTATCACTTGCTCACCACATTCAGACACTGCTCACCAGCTGTTTTCCAAAAACAAATGCTTCTTGCTGCCAACCGTGCATGTCTTTCCACTGCCCGAGGAGCCTGAAGCCCCGCTCTCAGGCCATGAGCCAAGGTGGCACACAGGAGAGCGAACAGCAGCCTTCGGTGGCCTTCTTCAGAGGACGCAGAGATGAAGGGTCGCGTCTGCTTTGACGGCTCTTTTTGTCTGGCCTGCATTGCCCTGCCTATTCCTAGTGAAAACTGAGCATTTGTTCCACGAGTATTTACTGGCTTCATTTGTGTGCCATGCTAAATGAAAGCGCTTGCTCCAAGATGCTGTTTCTACATGTGCAGCTTTCTCTTTGCCAGCTCCTTAAGGGGCTGTGGTCACTTGCAGTGACTGCTGGCTCTCTTGGTGTCCGCCTGCTTAGAAGCAGGGAGCCATCGCTGGGTTCTAGAAGTACAAGCTGGAGAAAGCTGAGGCTTCAGAGCAAATCCCCCCCCAGGCTGCTTTTTCAGTGTCACACAGATCATTGCTATTGGACGTCTTTTTCCTTCCTCAGGAAATAATGCTTGTGATGCCTATGTTGGGTCAACGTAGAAGTGAACGTGATGACATTTGTAACTGGAAAACACAGGGTTTCTGCCAAAGAAAGAATATTACGGGCTGAGAATCCACCAACTCTGCTTCAAACACGGAAGTTTTGGATTAAATATATTGAATGTAAAAAATATAGGTCAGATTGAAAATAAGGAGAATCACTGCATGCTTGAAATATAGATAGCCTTTTTTTTTTTCCCCAGGGCCTTGCTTTGTCGCCAGGCCAGAGTGCATTGGCATGATCTTGGCTCACTGCAACCTCCACCTCCCATGTTCAAGTGATTCTCCTGCCTCAGCCTCCCGAGTAGCTGGGACTACAGGCACATGCCACCACACCTGGCTAGTTTTTTGTATTTTTAGTAGAGACGGGGTTTCATGGTGTTAGCCAGGATGGGCTCAATCTCCTGACCTCGTGATCCGCCCGCCTCAGCCTCCTGAAGTGCTGGGATTACAGGTGTGAGCCACCGCGCCCAGCGCTATAGATATGCCTTCTAGCCAAAAAGTCAGACAGGGTTGCAGAGGTGCGGCCCCCACTTGGTGTTGACATGCTCATTAGGGTCTGAGGTTGAGCAAGTTAAAGGAGTTATGTAGGGGGAGGCTTTCTGTATAAAGTGCTGCATCCTTCCTGAAGAGGGGACTGTGAACGTCACAGTTGATGTTTCCTGTGTGTCCACTCAGAAATGAACCGTCTTCCCAAGGCCATGGACAAAAGCAAACAAAATCTGAGCCTGTATTGTTAGTACGTGTGAGACATAAATTTCCTGTTAAATGTGGTGCAGAAACCCTGGGTGTGTTCAGGTACACACACACACACACACACACACATTTATCCCAAATCAGTGGAACCAACAGGGCCCCAATACAAGCAAAGTTTAAACTCTGAGCAACACGTAAGTTTCACTGAGAATAAAAAATATAGAATAGCTTGAGAAATCCACCCAAGAAACTGAATAAATGGCATCCACTCATGCAATTTGAAAAGGGGTATTTAGCATCCTCATAGACAACACAAAGAGTGGATCACATTAAAAGGGAAAAGCACATGAAGACTGGTGTAGAGTTTTACTTCTGGCTATAATGCACCAAATAATGTGGACCGACATTCCCATTGGAAAGCAACTAGAAAAAGAGATGAAACTTTTTGGAGCTGCTTTGAAGGTATCAGGAGCTCTCAGGGGAGAGCAGGACTATGGGGCCAAGACGTGACAGAAGAAGAAAACTCACAGAGGTGACCCTGGCCTGTGGAGTCAGGATTTGCTCCACTCCAGCGCTGTCCTGTGACTTGTTCTGTATTGTTGAAGATGGTACATGTCTTCTTGGTCCACTGAGGCAGCCGCCAGCCACACGTGGCCGCTGAGCACCTAATAGGTGACCACTGTGGCTGAGAGTCTGAGTTTTAGATTTTATTTAATTTTAAAGAACGTACATTTAAACAATCCATGTGACTAGTGGCTGCCGTATAGGACAGCATGTCTCTAAAAGCATTTGCCAAATTTGGACAAAGTAGCTGAGAGACTGGGAGGCTGAGAGGAGCTTTTATCTGACAATTGGAGCAGTGGGGACAAAATCTCAATATTAAAGCCCAGATCTGCTCAGCATGGGGGTGAAATGGATCATGTTATGAGACGCTTAGCCTCCCTTCAAGACACAATGCTCTTTGTATTGTCTATTTGAGGCCAGGGGTCAGCAAATGTCATGTCATGAGCCAAATATGGCTCACTGCCTATTTTTGTAGATGACATTTTAGTGGCATGCAGCCATCTTCATCTGTTCTTTAGAGTCTATGGCTGCTCTCACACTGCACCCGCAAAGTTGAGGAGTTGTGACAGCCCGTAGGGGCTGCAAAGTCTGAAATATTTACAATCTGGCCCTTTACAGAAAAAGCTTGTCAGGTGCTGACTCCCCAGGCTTCCAGGAGTGCTGGCAGGTGACAGGTCACAGATGAATTGCTCTTAGCTGAAGGGAAGTACTTTGCCCAGGGCTATACATTCTGCCTGGGGCTGCACAGACCCATCGTCTGGTGATGCACAGTAAAGGCTTGGTCCCTTCACCTAAATTGAGGACAGCAATGAAGGGCACCTACAGCTCCAGAGCTCCCACGGGATCAGCTGAGGCTTCTGATAGAACTGTATGCCAGTTCATCCTCTCTCTTAGCCCTATCCTGCCTCCTTTCCTCTCTCTCAGCTTTGTTCCCAGAAACGCTCCCCACAAAACTTCAGCAAACAAAACTTTGTCTCAGAGTCAGTTTCCTGAGAGCTCTGCTTACGAAAGGAGTTCAGAAACTCTTCTCAAACCTTGGATTGGTGATTAAAGGACTATATCCTATGAGTAAGAGTAAAACAGAAAGAAAGGAACTTAAAAAGGGATAAAGCCCAGGTTCAAACTGAGCTTGCCCTGATCAAAGACCCTGGGATTACTAGTGTTTCTAGTGTAGCTGCTGGCTAGAAGCAAATATAATTCCACTCTAGAAAAGACAACATTATCTGAAACATTAAATAAGCTCTAAACTTTTCAAGTGTAATATCCAGCATTTGCTAAAAGTATCCAGACATGTGAGACAACAATATGGCCCCAAACCCAGAAGAAACAATAGGCAGTAATAATAAATTCCTAAGAGATTCAGGTGATACATTTGGAAATAATCCTTCAAATAAATATATTTTATATTCCCAAGGAAATAAAAGGCAAGACTAAAAAGTTATGTAGAAAATTGGAAACTAATAAAAAACATGGGAAATTTAGAATTATAAAACAAAGGAAATCAATCGTCTAATGAAAGGACTTACATCAACATTAGACACAGTTGAATAGAAAATCAGAAAACTGGAAGACAGATCAGAAGAAAATATTCAGGCATACACTTAGTGATAACAAGACTTTAAAGATACATAAAAAGTAATTAGAAGCATACAGACTATGATGTAAAAATTTAATACACATGTAATTAAAGCCCTATAAATACAGGGAAAAGAATATGGTATAAGACCAATATTTGAAAACAATAAGGATGACAATTTTCCAAAAGTGAGTGTAAATATCAAGACACACCAAGCATGAAACCTAGACAGAACAAATAAAAAGAAAAGCACAATCACAGTATAGAAAACCTCTGCACCAGTCAGAACACTGGTTATTAAATATTCAAAAAGTAACAGTTGCTAGGAAGGTTGCAGAGAGAAAAAGAATGCTTATACACTCTTGGTGGGAGTGTAAATTAATACAACCACTGTGAAAGACAGTGTGGTGATTCCTCAAACATCTAAAAGCAGAATTACCATTTGGACCAGCAATCCCATTGCTGGGCATATATCCAAAGGAATATACATTGTTCTATTATAAAGAAGCATGCACACGTATGTTTACTGCAGCACTGTTCACATAGCAAAGACATGGAATCAACCTAAATGCTTGTCAAGGGTAGACTGGATAAAGAAAATGTGGTACCTATTCACCATGGAATAGTATGTAGCTGTAAAAAATGAAATTCTGTTCTTTGCAGGAATGTGGATAGAACTGGAGGCCACTATTCTTAGCAAACTAACACAGGAACAGAAAACTGAAAACTACATCTTCTCACTTATAAGTGGGAGCTAAATAATGAGAATAGATGGACACATAGAGGAGGACAACACATACTGGGGCTTATCACAGTAGTGATCTTTTCTCAAATTAACTCAGTGGAGGGTGGAAGGAGGGAGAGGATCAGAAAAAATAGCTAATGGGTGCTAGGCTCATGTTCCCCTGAACTTAAAAGTTAAGAAAAAAAGAAGAAAGAAAGGAAGAAAAGAAAACCTCTGAAAACCAAAGATAAAAAGAAAAGTTTAAGGTTGATAAAAGCTAAAAAACAGCAACTACCCAGATTTCTTTCAAAGGAGTAAGAAGAAATTGATAGCTCGTTTCTTAAGAGAAAAACGAAAGCCTGGAGATAATGGGTAAATGATGAAAGAGCTGAAATGAGAAATTAATAGCAACAAAATAACTGGAAAATCCTCACATGTTAAAAATGAAACAGCACAGCTTTGAACAACTCTTTGGTTAAAAACATCAATATGAAAATTGGAAAACACTTAACTGAATGAAACAAAAATAATACACAGCAGAAGCCATGAAGTGAAGCTAAATTAAAGCTTAAGTGCAAAATTATTTATGAAATGGAAGTATGAGAAAAGTGTACATTTGTCAATATAGGATAGAATATGTTTCATGTAATAATTTGTTCCTTTGACTTACAATATGTGAATATTTATATCTATGCTTTGAAAGCCCTCACCTGCAATTTTAACCCAGACCCTAAAAATATTCTGGATGGTCTGATTAATAGAAAAAAAAAGTCAACTGCATTAGAGTGTGACAAGAACATCTTTTGGATGAATGGTATTTGGTCACTGGATTACCATAGTGAAAAACAATCCCTTTTATCACATTATATTAAAAAGTCCAAATACACGATAGATTGTTAGAATGTATGGAATTTATCAGAGGCAAGTTTTCCATGAACTTCGGGACCAGAAAGGTTTCTTTTTTTTTTTTTTTTTTTTTTTTTTTTTTTTTTTTTTTTTTTTTTTTTTTTTTTTTTTTTTTTTTTTTTTTTTGAGACAGAGTCTCCCTCTCTCATCAGGCGCCAGACTGGAGTGCAATGGCATGATCTCAGCTCACTGCAACCTCTGCCTCCTAGGTTCAAGCAATTCTCCTTCCTCAGCCTCCCGGGTAGCTGGGACTACAGGTGCATGCCACCATGCCCAGCTAATTTTTTTGTATTTTTATTAGATACGGGGTTTCACCATGTTGGCCAGGATGGTCTCAATCTCTTGACCTCGTGATCCGCCCAAAGTACTGAGATTACAGGCTTGAGCCAGTGCACCCAGCACCCCCAGAAAAATTTCTTGATCTAGACCCAACAGTACTCACTGCAATAGAAAGGACTGATTTATTAGATGACTTTGCCATTATTACAACGTCTCTTTCTCAATAGACCAAAAAGGCCATTCCATGAGTGGGAGGAAAATATTTGCTATCCAACATCCAGATCCTGGAATAGGCAGAGATTTCTTAAATAAGATGCAAAGATCATTAATAAAAAATTGCAAAACAGATAATTATGCCCAATTGAAATTAAGAACTTGAGTTCTTAATTTCTTGCCGAGGCAAGCGGATCATCTGAGGTCTGAAATTTGAGACCAGCCTGACCAACATGGAGAAACCCCGGCTCTACTAAAAAATACAAAATTAGCCGGGCGTGGTGATGCATGCCTGTAATTCCAGCTACTTGGGAGGCTGAAGGAGGAGAACTGCTTGAGCCCAGGAAGTGGAGGTTGCGGTGAGCCAAGATCACACCATTGCACTCCAGCCTGGGCAACAAGAGCGAAACTCCATCTCAAAAAAAAGAAGGAACTTAAGTTCACAAAAATTATATCAATAAGACAAGAAAATGTACTCCGCAGATACAAATATACAAATCAGAGGGCAAATTTCCAAAGAATCAATAAACACTAGAACAGATGCTTATCATCATTACTTATCAAGAAAATATAAACCAAGACCACAAGGCAAACTAGTCTACACCCAGCAGAATAGCTACAATTTAAAAAGCTGCATAGTATTCCATGGTGTATATGTGCCACATTTTCCCTATCCAGTCTATCATCGATGGGCATTTGGGCTGGTTCCAACATGGATGAACCTGGAAACCATCATTCTCAGCAAACTGACACAAGAACAGAAAATCAAACAATGCATGTTCTCATTCATAGGCGGGTGTTGAACAATGAGAACACATGGACACAGGGAGGGGAGCATCACACACACTGGGGTCTGTCGGGGGGAAGTAGGGGATGGACAGTGGGGGGTGGGGAGTTGGGGAGAGATAGCAGGGGGAGAAATGCCAGATATAGGTGATGGGGAGGAAGGCAGCAAATCACACTGCCACGTGTGTACCTATGCAACAATCTTGCATGTTCTTCACATGTACCCCAAAACCTAAAATGCAATTTAAAAAAAAAAGCTGGAAAGTACCAAATGTTGGTGAGGTTAGAGGGAAATTGGAGCTCTGTTACAGTAATGGTGAGAATTTAGTGATTACACTCATAGGTACATGACCCCAAAGAAACGTGTACCCATATAATCACAAAAAGCATGCACAATATATTAATAACACCATTATTTTTGTGAGTCAACAACTGGAAATGTTCCAAATGCCCATTAGCAGTAAAATGGATGCGTGCATTATGGGAAACTTAAACAACTGAACATTAGAGCAATATATAATCATAAACTGCAGCTACTTGGAGTAATATGACTTACTTTCACCCACATTATTTTGAGTGTGCGTGCTTTATAAACAGGCAAAAGCAATCTATTGTGTAGGAAGTCAAGATATTGGTTAGGTTAGGTGAGGAAGGATATTATTCATGGGCTGAGGGAATGAGAGATGTTTTTTGAACACTGGCTATGTTCTATTTCTTAGCTTGGGGTGGTCATACCATACGGATATGGGGATGTCCACTTTGTGATAATTTATCAAGTGGCCATCTTCTGAGTCATATGTATACACATACACATAATTCCACAGACAGAACCTCCCATAACAAAAAATTTATGGAGGAGGTGGGGGAGTAGGGGAGTGGGTACCAGGGCTGGCGGTGAACTTAGCACAAATTATTTTAGGCATGAGGCATGAAATAATTATTAACTTCAGAAAACATATTTATAAATGTTATAATACAGTAAATGACTGTGCATGGCTCATATATGTTTACATAGTCAAAATTATATATTATGTCAATATTGGCTATAAATCAATCCTGGGATTATTATACGCATAGAGCTAAGAATTTGGTTGGAGGGAAAGTGTGCATGTGGGTTTTGGAATGATTGTAAGAGAATCAAATCTCCAACTTCTTTGATAGGATGACTATTAATATCTAATGGTGACAAATTAAAAATTGCAGTAAAAAGCATTTCTTAGATATATGATACCTCAAAGGAAACTGCTAAACTAGATTAAGTTATTGTTTCTAGGAAGCAAATGAAGAAAACGTTGGTGCAAGGGGCTTCTTAAAAAAACTTACAGAACTTATAGTTTTAAAAACCACATATTATGTAATCCCAGCACTTTGGGAGGTTGGAGTGGGTGGATCGTTTGAGGTCAGGAGTTTGAGACCAGCCTGACCAACAGGATGAAACCCCCCTCTACTAAAAATACAAAAATCAGCCGAGCACGGTGGTGCATGCCTGTAGTCCCAGCTGTTTGGGAGGCTGAGGCAAGAGAATTGCTTGAACCCAGGAGGGGGAGGTTGTAGTAAGCCAAGATTACGCCACTGCACTCCAGACTGGGCGATAGAGTGAGGCTCTGTATCAATAAATAAATAAATAAATAAATAAGAAATGAAATCTATAACTTTATACATTTGTATATAACATAAACAAAGCCTATAACAGCAATAGCTAAAGAGGCCATTTATATCAGTAAATGCCCACATAAATTTAATAACTCATAAGTTCCATAAACTCTCAGAGAACAGGAAAGAGATATAACCATGTCATTCTGATAACTGACACAACTATGATACCACAGGTGAACAAGCAAGCACAGAAAGAAGTCCATATTCAAATCCACTTTAAACAGGTAAACAAATCTCAAATAACATTTAATATTCAGATCAACAAGATCTTAAAAGATAAGACATCAAAACCATACAGTGTTAATCGGAGGAATGTGAGAATGATTGAGAAAACCTATCAATGAGGCATGATATCAGGAGAATAAAGGAAAAACTTTAATTATCTCACTAGATACTGAAGCAGTATTGGATAAAAGTCAATGCTCGTTCCTGATGAAAAACAAAACACTTAGAAAACAAAGACAGTAATCAAACGCTCTTATCTCGATAAAAAGTAGTTGCCAGAAAGCTGAAGTAAGCATCATACTTAATAATGAAACATTAGTGATAGTTTCTCAAATTAGCTCAGCAAGGAGGCCCGCTATCCACCACCGTTTAATACTGTGCTAAAGGTTCTAATCAATGTAAAAAGGAAAAAAGTAACTTGAGCGATGTGACAGTATATATATGAGAATATTCTTTCCCATAAAAATGCAAAAGCACAAACGGATAAATTGCTAGAACCGGCCGGGAGAGTTCACCAACCTGGAGCTGAATATATCAACCTACGAAAATCAATAGCTTTTCTATAACCAGCAATGCTCAGAAAGAAAATGTAATAGGAAAAAAAAAAGATTTCATTCCAGGCCAAAATAATAATACAAAAGAACTCCAGAGAATTCTTACCGACTGAAAAAGTCAAAGTTGGCCTGAGCAGCTGAAGAGACATTCATCATTGATTAGAGTAGATCAACACTTTAGCCAACACTCCAAAATTCTCAGCAGCTTAGCAAAATGTACGTCCATGTTGGCTCACACTAATGAGCTGGTGTTCGGTGTGGACTTCTGGGTTGTGACCTTCCACGTGGCTATTCGGGGACCTGGACAACTTCCAGCCCATGGTTCCGGAACCCTCGGTGGCCTCAGGCGTCCCTGCCAGGTCCCTGGTTGCAGGTGGAAGGCAACCAAAGGGAAAAAGTGAGACAGTGCAGACGGTTCCCATGGGCCGGACCCGGAGGCCACGACCTCATTTCCGCCCACGTCCCATCCTCTGGAACTTAGTCACGTCATCACACTCGGAGTGAAGGGAGGTGAGAAGTACCACTCCCTCGGTGTTCTGGAAGAAAAGGAAAGAGGTCTGGGAAAGGCTTCCAAATGTTTACCACCCCGGGAAAGACTTAATGGGGAAAGGTTGTCATTTCTCTCCCACAGCTCATGTATCCCATCTGCATCTCCAACGAATTCCAGTCGGTTTTAATATGGAAACTGATGGCCTGATTCTCGAGTTTGTATGGCCAACCGAGGTACGGAAATAGCCAGTACAATTCTGAATAAATGCACAGTGGGCACAACTGTGGGTGTGGGCCCGCCCTATTTGAGTGCCATGAGGTAGAACAACGAGGGCGACAGGACATCAGTGCAAGGTCAGCACATAACAGAGGAGAAAAGATGATCTGGAAACAAATGGACACATCAGGGGGTTTGCACATAATCAGATTAAATTAATAGACGGTAAAAGTGGCATTTCAAGTTAATGAGGGCTAAAAATCTAATAAGTGATTTTGGAATATTGGACTACTCATTTGCTAAAAGAAATGTCAGTGGATCATAACCTATAACATATGTTAATAAATTTCAGTGTTACTAAAGATTTAAACCTAACAAATACCAATAGAATCTGAGGCAGGAGGAAGCATGCTGATATGAATGAATTAGAAACCATATGGATGAATACTGACAAATTCCCCGTGATAAATACCACAGCACACAAAGTTAATTGACATCTGGCGGAATGACAAAAATATTTCAATAGAAACAAGCAAAAGTTTAATATGCAGAATTTACAAAGCATTCAGATAAGCCAACAACAAGAAGGCAACCCAGCAGAAAGTAGTCAAAGAATATGGATGGCTGATTTACTGAACATAAATAAAATGGCCACTAAACACATTAAAAGAGTATCAAACATAAACTAAAACAAGCTTTTTTTTTTTTTCACCTCTTATATTAGGGAAAAAGCATAAAAAACCATCATGTGAAATGCTGGGGAGGGAGCACTGTGTGTATTTTGGTGGGAGCATTCATTGAATAGCCCTCAAAAGAGTAGCTTATTAGTCAGGTAATTATAAAATTCACAGACTCTGCTCCAGAACTTATGTTTCAGGAATCTGGGCCAAGAAGAACCAACCCATGTGCGTGAGACATGTGTGCATACGCGTGTGCAATTTGTTTTCTCCGCAGCATTATTTGTAATCGCAAAAACATGGAAACAAATTAAATAATCATTAAGACAGAATAGTCACATTAATAGTGACAAATCCAATCAATGAAATACTACAAAACAGAAATAGAGAAAGAACTAAAGGGTCTAAAGGCTGACTTGTAAAATTAATAAGATGTATACATAGGAAAGAGCCACAGAGAGGAAGAGGGAAAGAGTCAGAGAGAGACAGAGGGAGTCTAAGAATGGCAGAGAAAGGGAGAGGGCCTCAGGTTGGCCACCCAGTGCATTGCTTTGCAGGCATTTGGTCAAAGAGCACCAGTAAGAATGTGATGAGCTGAAGAACACGTTCTAATTTGGCAAGATACGCTTCCAGAGCCCTTTTAAAGGAAAACGTATCAGCAAGTTAAATACATGGTAAGTAATAAAAGACAAAGAAACTAAGCAGCGCATAGCCACCTCCCTTACTTCTTCCCTCCCCTTTCTGTGTCATAAGAACAACCACTTCCCTGTATTAGCATTTCCCACAGCAAACTTCCCCTGTTGCCTCCCTGCCCCTTCCCCAACTCTAAGGGTCTTGGGAGTGTGGTGAGGACGGCAGCCCCCATCCATATCACTTCCTATCGGTTGCTGCCAGAGCCATCGAAGGACCCACCCTGGCTCTGGTTCTGTTTGAGCATCACCTCCAGAGGCCGCCTGGAGAACTCAGGGAAGGTGGAGTGAGGAGGCTGCCCAGAGAGCAAAGCGGGCGTCTGCTCCGGCAGGACCAACCCTGCACACCAGCACCCCCGAAGTTCCCCTCAGTGTCTCTGCAGGAGATTTCGGCAGCCTTTGGAAGACCTCCCCTTGGTGCCACCCGGTGACCCTTGCTTCTGAACCTCTCCTTACTGATTCCTGTGAAATGGCACTAGTGTGGTTGGTCTCCAGTCTCTGATGAGCCGTTTTTTGTCCATCTTCGATTTCTCTTTCCACATGCTTCTACGCTGCTGGTCCCCACTTCTTCCTCATTACCATCTATGTTCAGAGCGTCCTCTGTGACACCTGGAATATGATTTCCGACTCTCTGTCTCCAGTCCCGACTTCACCCTAAGTGCACAGGAGCAGTGGGTAATCTCCACCAGTAGACCTGAGAACAGTGCTGTTGGGCCTGCTGGCCAGAGCCCTGTAGCCAGCTTCCCTGGGACCCCCCCACACACCTGTGGGGCTGTGGCCAACTCCCGAGAGATCAGGCACCAGCCAGCTCAAGGTCCAAAGTGGCAGCTGCCTTGGGGGTCTAGGGATCCCCACACTGCCGCTCCCACAAGGCCCTCTGCCACTGTGGTCTCCACTTCTGGCGTTCTGGGGAATTCAGCCACCGGAGACTATTTATACACTGACCTTTCCACTATAGCAAGCTCCTTGGCTTTTCTGTGCTTCACACCTTCTGCCTGCAGGCGTGTCCTCCACATGCATCATACACACACTGATATGACACGGTGAAGTGGAGAGACCATACGTAGGAATGGAATGGAATGCAGTTTTGGAGCACCCACTGTGTGTCCTCTACATGGGATACTGGCTGCATCCCATGTAGAATCTGTAATTCTCACAATAACCTTGGGTGGGTGAATATTATACTGACTTTAGATATGAGAAAAATATCAAATCCTAGTGTCAATTTTCACTAACAGTGTGGCCTCGGGAAAATTGCTTCAAGTCTTTTAGATTCAGTTTAGAGTTTAGAGGCCGAAAGAGCAGAGAGAGGCCCTCTAAGAGGCAAGGTGTCTGTTTGAGAACAGAGCATTGCAATGGAAAAGTGCCACAGCAAACTCTGTGCATGCTCAGGGAGGTAAAAGAGGCAAAGGGTTTTCACAGGTAAACAGTGAGGAGGACGACATGCTTGTTTTGAGATCATTGTCCTTGAGTACAAGGATCAATAGCAAGGGTGACAGCCGTCCAAGGTTGGACAGGCAGTTGCTGGGCGGATGTCCTTGGGAAAGTAACTTTTGTGTAAGGTTGTGGGTTTTGTAGAAAATCTTCCATTATTAGCATACGAGGGTGCCTGGATCCCTTTGTTCTATTTTGCGTTGGCTTCATAACATTAGTGACTCCATCTGATTCTGATAACTTTCACAAGGTCTTTGGAATTTGACCAACTTATTATTGAGCAAATATTATGTGCCTTGGGCTGTGCTAGGCAATATGAATCAGACAGAGGTGGCCAAGACATAGTCCGGTGTCTCCAATTATCCGTAGCCTATCAGCAAGCAATTAAATAGACACAAACTGAACAAATACAGTCCTGTAAACAGGTACGAAGTACCAATGCCATAATGGACACAGCGGTAAGTAGCAAGAATACTGAGATTTGTTTTAAAAGTCATTGTGCTACCATGAAAACAGCAATTGCTTTGCCATCGGGAGATGGCATCAGGCTCTATGAAATCCTGACAGTGAAAATGAGCACAAGTGTTTTAACCATATCAGCTTTGTCAGAAAATGGATACATTACTTCATCCACTTAATAGTTTCAGTGATTCTCAAATCCATAAACTAGATGATGGAGAATCTAGTTTACGCATTTGAGAATCACGTTCTGGCTAGACACCATGGCTCATGCCTGTAATCCGGGCACTTTGGGAGGTCCAGGTGGGTGAGTTGCCTGAGCCCAGGTGTTTGAGACCAGCCTTGGCAATATGCTGAAACCCTGTCCCTGCAAAAGATACACAAAGTAGTCAGTAACAAATCTTCAATTTGTTAACACGGAAAATTAATCCACAAACCTAGGAAGTTCAGTGGAGTTCAGGAGAGTGAACTCAATGCAACAAGGGTCACCAGAGTCAAAATACTGAAAACATAAGACAAAGAGACAGTCTTAAAAGTCACCAGAACAGAGCAAGTTTGCCACATCACATAAAGCAGAACAATTATAAAAATGGCAGCTGGCTTACAAAACAATGTAAGGCAAGGGAAGCAGTAACAATAACATCTTTAAAGTTCTGAAAGAAAGAAAAATACTGTCAACCTAGAATTCCGTATCTAGTGAAATTGTCTTCCAAACTTAGAAAAATCGGATAAGTGCAAACTGAGAGACATCATGGTCCACACTACAAATGTCCACTTGACCAAAATTATGTCAAGATTCTGCAGAGAATATGTCAAGTTGATTTTAACTTCAGTTTTATCTTTATTTGTGTAAATTTAAGAAGTACAAGTGCAATTTTGTTACATGGATCTATTGCCTAGCGTTGGAGTCTGGACTTTTAGGGTATCCATCACTCAAATAATGTACACTGTACCCATTAAGTAATTTCTGAATGTTCTGAACTCCTTGTTATTCCATATAAAGTTAAAAAGAAAAATACTTAATCAATTTTAACTTTATATAGAAAAGCAAAGTGTTCAGAACATCCAGGAGAGTTTTGCTCCACCAGATATAATAATTTATTATAAAGGCGACCTGAGCAAGACCACATCATCCTGGCCACATAGATTAACCCATAGACTATTGGGACAGAGGAAGAGGCAGAGAAGCAGGCACCCTCCCCCCAGGTCCCAGAAGTACATCTCACTTAATTAGAAATTTGGTCAGTGACAGGGACAGAACTTCACACATGTAAAGAAAATATATGTGACATTATGGTGAATCATGTATTTTTACCTTAGTCTTAAACTGTACACATCATGAAGGGCAATATTAAGAAACTCAGTGATATTAGCATAAAAATAGGTGTTTTTAAAAAGACATTCTAACCAAAGAGGAAACATACCCGAAGCAGACATTTGCAATGAGCATAACTGACAAAGGATTGGAATCCAGACTACAGATCAACGAGAAATAAAACACAGTAGAAAAAATGGTCAGGGGATATGGAAAAGGAGTTTTGAAAAAAATAAACCATAACTTTGAAAAAAACATATGAAAAAAAATCCAAACTCATTACTAGAGAAATAGATGTTATCATCTCAGCGTGCGACACTTGAGCACCCATCAGGACAGTTTAAGGGAACACACTCTGAAGGGCTGGGAAAGATGTGAAGAGGAACAGGTGTGCATGGTAGGAGCATGAATTTGCACAACTACTTCGGAGCTAAATGTGTCAATAACTGGTCAATTTAACATAAAGATGTCCCACAACCCAGCAAGTTCACTCACAGCTATATATTTAACCTTTAGACAATTGTTAAGGAACCCATACAGGATTGAGCACTGCAGTTCAAATTAGTTCCATATAAGAGAACATCAGAAACAGCAGAAGCCCATCAATAGGAAAATGGATAAACCTTAACCCTCACCCTAACCCTCCTTCCTCTCCCTCCACCCTTTCCTTCCACCCTCTCCTTCCTTCCCTCCCCCTCTCTCCACCCTCTCCCTCCTCCCTCTTCTACCTCCCTCTCCCTCCTCCCTCTCTTTCCTCCCTCTCTTTCCTCCCTCTCCCTCCTCCCTCTCCTACCTCCCTCTCCCTCCTCCCTCTCTTTCCTCCCTCTCCCTCCTCCTTCACCTTCCTCCCTCTCCCTCCTCCTTC